>NC_057011.1:4020325-4174100 GCF_000002595.2 Chlamydomonas reinhardtii
GGCGTTGGTACGTATGGGGGGCCCGCCAGCACGATAAAGCCAGTCGGAGTGCGTGTCATCAGGCAGACGCCAGGTGCCTGCTGGCTGCTGACAGACGACATGGGGCCTGCTGGGCAGGGGTCGTATCTTGTTTGCGGGGGAATGTCTTGACCCAGACATTCCTGGCCTCTGGAGCGGAAATTTTTGTCAAGGGGGTAGACAAACAGGCCCCCAAATCCACGATTTTTTTGTCTAGACAAAGTGCCTTTGTGGAAGCCATGTAAAATGTCTAGACATCTTGACATGTTGCAATTTCGCTTTTTCGCAACTGTAAACGGCGGCTTTTGTATCTGTTTCACGCAGTGCAACACTAATGAACAAGTCCAAATGCGATCATATGCACAGGCATGTCGCAGCGCGTTTCCCCAAGCAACTCTGAGCCTTCGCTTGCCTGCGCGGCGTACATGCTATACCTGCTAACTGCTTGCTGTCACCGAAGTGCCGGGGCCAAAGCCATGACCAGTCACAGTTCTACCGCACATACACACAGGCAGAGCGCCATCGCGGCCTAACCGCTTCCAGTTTAGTCATCTTCACACGTCGGCACACACCCTCGTGCATCGAATCCCCAATACACTATCGTCCCTTCTTTCAACGTTTCAATCATACACAATCGTATCGGGTATGTATTTGCTAGATGGACCGCTTTCAAAGAATTCAAACGTTCGTATGCCAAATTATTAGCACGAGACATCCACATTCTGAACGGCCTCCTCCTCAGCCTCCTTCAGAAGTGCCTTGACATCAATCTCACACACACGATGCTTCACACGGGACGGGCGGGCGTTGTGGCTGCTGCGCTGGGGCACGCGGCCAAGCTTTGCAGCGAACTTCTGAACTGCAGGCCCCAGCAGCGTTGCATCAAACTCAGCATACGGGGCAAGGGAGACACCAGCCACAGGCCGCTGCTGGTACGCAATTGGTGGGCCCACAAGGCGCACACGCATCAGTACGTCAAGGGTGCCAAGCTTCATGCTTGCCCGGCCAGGCGTCTTGATGTCATTCATCGCGCTGAAGCCACGCTCAACTTCTGCCGTAGATGGCTGCAGCACAAGCATAATCTGCACCAGGACAGTGAGCTCACGGCCCATGCCAGACAGCCACGACAAGAGCCTCTCATAGAACGGCCTCGCCTTCATAACATCACCACTCTTCTTCTGCTCCTTTGCCACTGCAATCAGGCGCGCCCGAGCCATCACCCACTGGTCAACTGCCAACAGGCAATCATCACCCAAGACGGGCTTAAAGTGCTGTGCCAAAGCGGCCACCTCTTCCTCGCCATACTTCGGCACACCGGAATCAGCAGCCAATGCACGGGGGCCCAGCACCCCAAACTTTGCAGCCACTGAGACATCAGCGGGGAATCGCATTTTGATGTTCTCAACCAGCTTCTTGACCATGCTGCTGAGAGCAAGCTTGCTGCGGAATAGAGTCTGAGGGAAAGCCGCCCAGCTCGGTGCCGTAGGTGCCGTGTCATCATCGTCGCTGCCAGACTCCGCTGTCGTGTCAGTGTTGGTGTCAGAGCCGTCATTGTCGCTGTCAGACTCCGCTGTCGTGGTGGCGGTGGTGGTGGTGGCAGGCGCGATCGTCGTGGGAGGGGTTGTCAGCACCATCTGGTGGCCGTGGAACACGCCATCCTTCGCTGCAAGGTCCTTGATCAGGGCCTGGATGGGTGCCGTAAAGGATGGAGGTGCGTTCGACGTCTCGCCCTCCTTGTGGTAGGTGTAGGCGTTGATCAGGTGCCGTAGCCCTAGTTCCAGGTACTGATGCACGTCAACGAGGGCGAGATCACTCTGCTGGAACCACTTGCTCAATTCCGCTGTTGCAGCCAGAACTCCGTCAATGCAGGTGATGAGCAGGAGGTTGTCCACCTGCCTGCAGGTGTGAAATAGCATGCGGTAGTGATCGCGTTTTAGTCCAAGACAGGAACGCAGTCACGGACACACATGCAGCGGACATGGTATTGTGCGGAGGAGACAAGACGGAGGGGCAATTGCAGTGCGCATGCTCAGGGGAAAGCCATGGGTTTACATAAATAGAAAGTCCGTTCAGTTGAGCACTGTTATGGAGGCCTGTTGGAATGACGCATAGGCCGCTCAGAGTTTCAGGACCTGCTTGTTGTAGGAACTTCAAGGAGTGAAAGGGGCTGCAATAGCCTTTGCTGCTGGCTGCAACACGCATGGTGTGAGCGTTATGCAGCCTCTGCTGCTGGGAGGGGCACTGGGTGCGCAGGCGGTGTCAGGAGCCGTAAGCAGGGACCGGGCCGCGACGCGCCCATCCGCACGGGGCCTGTAGGTTGATGCGGTATGCCTGGCGTGTAGAACGCGCGCGCAAACACATGGTGCCATGTGATTACAGCGCTGGAAGCTTGGGGAGTCGCTGGTGGGGGCCGTATGCAGCCTCTGCTGCTGGCAGCCGTAAGCAGGGACCGGGCCGCGGCGCGCCCATCCGCACGGGGCCTGTCGGTTGATGCGGTATGCCTGGCGTGTAGAACGCGTGCCCCAACACATTGTACCATGTGATTACAGCGCTGAAAGCTTGGGGAGTCACTGGTGGGGGCGGTATGCAGCCTCTGCCGCCGGCAGGGGCACTGGGTGCTCAGCCGATGTCAGGAACCGTAAGCAGGGACAGGGCAGTGGCGCGCCCATCCGCACGGGGCCTGTCGGTTGATGCGGTATGCCTGGCGTGTAGAACGCGTGCCCCAACACATTATACCATGTGATTACAGCACTGGAAGCTTCGGAGTCGCTGGTGGGGGCGGTATGCAGCCTCTGCCGCCGGCAGGGGCACTGGGTGCTCAGGCGATGTCAGGAACCGTAAACAGGGACAGGGCAGTGGCGCGCCCATCCGCACGGGGCCTGTAGGTTGATGCGGTATGCCTGGCGTGTAGAACGCGCGCGCAAACACATGGTACCATGTGATTACAGCGCTGGAAGCTTGGGGAGTCGCTGGTGTGGGCCGTATGCAGCCTCTGCTGCTGGCAGCCGTAAGCAGGGACCGGGCCGCGGCGCGCCCATCCGCACGGGGCTTGTCGGTTGATGCGGTATGCCTGGCGTGTAGAACGCGTGCCCCAACACATTGTACCATGTGATTACAGCGCTGAAAGCTTGGGGAGTCACTGGTGGGGGCGGTATGCAGCCTCTGCCGCCGGCAGGGGCACTGGGTGCTCAGGCGATGTCAGGAACCGTAAACAGGGACAGGGCAGTGGCGCGCCCATCCGCACGGGGCCTGTCGGTTGATGCGGTATGCCTGGCGTGTAGAACGCGTGCCCCAACACATTGTACCATGTGATTACAGCACTGGAAGCTTCGGAGTCGCTGGTGGGGGCGGTATGCAGCCTCTGCCGCCGGCAGGGGCACTGGGTGCTCAGCCGATGTCAGGAACCGTAAACAGGGACAGGGCAGTGGCGCGCCCATCCGCACGGGGCCTGTAGGTTGATGCGGTATGCCTGGCGTGTAGAACGCGCGCGCAAACGCATGGTACCATGTGATTACAGCGCTGGAAGCTTGGGGAGTCGCTGGTGTGGGCCGTATGCAGCCACTGCTGCTGGCAGCCGTAAGCAGGGACAGGGCAGCGGCGCGCCCATCCGCACGGGGCCTGTCGGTTGATGCGGTATGCCTGGCGTGTAGAACGCGTGCCCCAACACATTGTACCATGTGATTACAGCACTGGAAGCTTCGGAGTCGCTGGTGGGGGCGGAATGCAGCCTCTGCCGCCGGCAGGGGCACTGGGTGCTCAGGCAATGTCAGGAACCATAAACAGGGACAGGGCCGCGGCGCGCCCATCCGCACGGGGCCTGTAGGTTGATGCGGTATGCCTGGCGTGTAGAACGCGTGCCCCAACACATTGTACCATGTGATTACAGCACTGGAAGCTTCGGAGTCGCTGGTGGGGGCGGAATGTAGCCTCTGCTGCTGGCAGCCGTAAGCCGGGACAGGGCAGCGGCGCGCCCATCCGCACGGGGCCCGTCGGTTGATGCGGTATGCCTGGCGTGTAGAACGCGTGCCCCAACACATTATACCATGTGATTACAGCACTGGAAGCTTCGGAGTCGCTGGGGAAACGGCATACCAAGCCGCTGCCCACCAGGCCGCACATGCAACCGTCCAAAATCACACGCCCAGCAATGCCAGCCCATGCCTCTTGCATCGCCCGCGCCCTCCAGAATGCTTGACGCCCTGCATGCGTCCCTAGCAGTACAAGGTTTGCCATGACACACGCATGTTGTCAGGCGGAGAAACCGCAGACAGGGCATTCCAAGCCGCTGCCCACCACGCCGCCCATGCAACCGTCCAAAATCACACGCCCGGCAATGCCAGCCCATGCCTCTTGCATCGCCCGCGCCCTCCAGAATGCTTGACGCCCTGCATGCGTCCCTAGCAGTACAAGGTTTGCCATGACACACGCATGTTGTTAGGCGGAGAAACCGCAGACAAGGCATTCCAAGCCGCTGCCCACCAGGCCGCACATGCAACCGTCCAAAATCACACGCCCGGCAATGCCAGCCCATGCCTCTTGCATCGCCCGCGCCCTCCAGAATGCTTGACGCCCTGCATGCGTCCCTAGCAGTACAAGGTTTGCCATGACACACGCATGTTGTCAGGCGGAGAAACCGCAGACAGGGCATTCCAAGCCGCTGCCCACCACGCCGCCCATGCAACCGTCCAAAATCACACGCCCGGCAATGCCAGCCCATGCCTCTTGCATCGCCCGCGCCCTCCAGAATGCTTGACGCCCTGCATGCGTCCCTAGCAGTACAAGGTTTGCCATGACACACGCATGTTGTCAGGCGGAGAAACCGCAGACAGGGCATTCCAAGCCGCTGCCCACCACGCCGCCCATGCAACCGTCCAAAATCACACGCCCGGCAATGCCAGCCCATGCCTCTTGCATCGCCCGCGCCCTCCAGAATGCTTGACGCCCTGCATGCGTCCCTAGCAGTACAAGGTTTGCCATGACACACGCATGTTGTCAGGCGGAGAAACCGCAGACAGGGCATTCCAAGCCGCTGCCCACCAGGCCGCCCATGCAACCGTCCAAAATCACATGCCCAGCAATGCCAGCCCATGCCTCTTGCATCGCCCGCGCCCTCCAGAATGCTTGACGCCCTGCATGCGTCCCTAGCAGTACAAGGTTTGCCATGACACACGCATGTTGTCAGGCGGAGAAACCGCAGACAGGGCATTCCAAGCCGCTGCCCACCAGGCCGCACATGCAACCGTCCAAAATCACACGCCCGGCAATGCCAGCCCATGCCTCTAGAATCGCCCGCGCCCTCCAGAATGCTTGACGCCCTGCATGCGTCCCTAGCAGTACAAGGTTTGCCATGACACACGCATGTTGTCAGGCGGAGAAACCGCAGACAGGGCATTCCAAGCCGCTGCCCACCAGGCCGCCCATGCAACCGTCCAAAATCACACGCCCAGCAATGCCAGCCCATGCCTCTTGCATCGCCCGCGCCCTCCAGAATGCTTGACGCCCTGCATGCGTCCCTAGCAGTACAAGGTTTGCCATGACACACGCATGTTGTCAGGCGGAGAAACCGCAGACAGGGCATTCCAAGCCGCTGCCCACCAGGCCGCCCATGCAACCGTCCAAAATCACACGCCCGGCAATGCCAGCCCATGCCTCTTGCATCGCCCGCGCCCTCCAGAATGCTTGACGCCCTGCATGCGTCCCTAGCAGTACAAGGTTTGCCATGACACACGCATGTTGTCAGGCGGAGAAACCGCAGACAGGGCATTCCAAGCCGCTGCCCACCAGGCCGCACATGCAACCGTCCAAAATCACACGCCCGGCAATGCCAGCCCATGCCTCTTGCATCGCCCGCGCCCTCCAGAATGCTTGACGCCCTGCATGCGTCCCTAGCAGTACAAGGTTTGCCATGACACACGCATGTTGTCAGGCGGAGAAACCGCAGACAGGGCATTCCAAGCCGCTGCCCACCAGGCCGCCCATGCAACCGTCCAAAATCACACGCCCAGCAATGCCAGCCCATGCCTCTTGCATCGCCCGCGCCCTCCAGAATGCTTGACGCCCTGCATGCGTCCCTAGCAGTACAAGGTTTGCCATGACACACGCATGTTGTTAGGCGGAGAAACCGCAGACAGGGCATTCCAAGCCGCTGCCCACCACGCCGCCCATGCAACCGTCCAAAATCACACGCCCGGCAATGCCAGCCCATGCCTCTTGCATCGCCCGCGCCCTCCAGAATGCTTGACGCCCTGCATGCGTCCCTAGCAGTACAAGGTTTGCCATGACACACGCATGTTGTCAGGCGGAGAAACCGCAGACAGGGCATTCCAAGCCGCTGCCCACCAGGCCGCACATGCAACCGTCCAAAATCACACGCCCGGCAATGCCAGCCCATGCCTCTTGCATCGCCCGCGCCCTCCAGAATGCTTGACGCCCTGCATGCGTCCCTAGCAGTACAAGGTTTGCCATGACACACGCATGTTGTCAGGCGGAGAAACCGCAGACAGGGCATTCCAAGCCGCTGCCCACCAGGCCGCCCATGCAACCGTCCAAAATCACACGCCCGGCAATGCCAGCCCATGCCTCTTGCATCGCCCGCGCCCTCCAGAATGCTTGACGCCCTGCATGCGTCCCTAGCAGTACAAGGTTTGCCATGACACACGCATGTTGTTAGGCGGAGAAACCGCAGACAGGGCATTCCAAGCCGCTGCCCACCACGCCGCCCATGCAACCGTCCAAAATCACACGCCCGGCAATGCCAGCCCATGCCTCTTGCATCGCCCGCGCCCTCCAGAATGCTTGACGCCCTGCATGCGTCCCTAGCAGTACAAGGTTTGCCATGACACACGCATGTTGTCAGGCGGAGAAACCGCAGACAGGGCATTCCAAGCCGCTGCCCACCAGGCCGCACATGCAACCGTCCAAAATCACACGCCCGGCAATGCCAGCCCATGCCTCTTGCATCGCCCGCGCCCTCCAGAATGCTTGACGCCCTGCATGCGTCCCTAGCAGTACAAGGTTTGCCATGACACACGCATGTTGTCAGGCGGAGAAACCGCAGACAGGGCATTCCAAGCCGCTGCCCACCACGCCGCCCATGCAACCGTCCAAAATCACACGCCCGGCAATGCCAGCCCATGCCTCTTGCATCGCCCGCGCCCTCCAGAATGCTTGACGCCCTGCATGCGTCCCTAGCAGTACAAGGTTTGCCATGACACACGCATGTTGTCAGGCGGAGAAACCGCAGACAGGGCATTCCAAGCCGCTGCCCACCAGGCCGCACATGCAACCGTCCAAAATCACACGCCCGGCAATGCCAGCCCATGCCTCTTGCATCGCCCGCGCCCTCCAGAATGCTTGACGCCCTGCATGCGTCCCTAGCAGTACAAGGTTTGCCATGACACACGCATGTTGTCAGGCGGAGAAACCGCAGACAAGGCATTCCAAGCCGCTGCCCACCAGGCCGCACATGCAACCGTCCAAAATCACACGCCCGGCAATGCCAGCCCATGCCTCTTGCATCGCCCGGATGGACAGTTCGGTCTGCATGAGGAGGGCGCGCAGGACAAGTCAACAACAACATCATCTCCCGCACCATCATATCCCGCACTATGGTAGCATGCGGTCCCCACCTCCGCGTGCCAACTTGCCCCCTAGTCGGGAGCGGTGTCTAGTTGAGATGGGAATCCGGCGCCAGCTGAACCCACCCCCAAATCCCCATGCATGCCCAGCGTAGAGGACCGTTCTAGCACCCGTGCAAAAGTCACGTTGAGGAAGAGTCGTCGGGGGCCAACGGGCTCCGGGACCACAAGAAGACCAGAACGTCACCACACGCCGGCCGGACGGGCCGGTACAGCCGACCCAGTAAGCGGTCGGTACTCTGCTCCGAAGACCCCGTCGCTGAACGGGGATCAGCTTCCAGATGCACTAAAACACTATTGACACTGTAGCCCAGCAGCTACTCACGAAAACATTATCGTTTGCTCCTAATTTTGTGCCCCGCTTCTCCATTTGTTGTGTGCCGACGGCAGAATGTAATGTGTTTCATGTTGAATTCTTAATATCACTGTGTCCTAGTCAATGTCCCGTGATGGCTCCCCATTCCTCGGTCATTTCCCTGGTCCTTTTCACCGGTCCTTTCCCCGGTCCTTTCCCCGGTCCTTTCCCAGGTCCTTTCCCAGGTCCCGTTCTTGTTGATTCCCCTACGCATGGAGGAGTAGCATGGTTGAGCTTGACAGCAGCCCCGCCCTGAGTGCGAGTGGTTCAGTGCACTCCAATACGAAGCTGCTGTCAAGGCTGCTGTATACCCCCTCTCCCGCGCGCCTCGTCCCTGCCTGTTTTCTTCAACCCCTCCGCAGCTCCACGGTTCCGCCCGTGCACGGGGTCCATCCCTGACTTCTGTTCATTCCTGACCTCTATCGTCTCAGCTTTTCTTCACTGTGCGCGGGTTAGCTGGACCATGGACTGTGGAAGGAGTTGCAGCGGGCTTTGCACCCCTGACAACTCTGCGTGACTTAAAATGCGGCATCCCCGGCAAATCCTCGTCACCGGCTCTGCGCATCTGCAAAAAGGAAGACTTGATCGGGGTGTCCTTCATCCTCGTCATATCGCCGAAAATCTCCTAAAGGACCATGACATTCCCTCACTTTCTACAAAATATATATGTCACTATGGTAGAGTTTGCCTCTCCTCAGACACCGCTTGTTTTGTTCAAAAGCGTGCGTGAACCCCCCCCTCCGTTTGTCTGGAAAATGGCCAAAATGGCCGTTTAATGTCTGGAGACATTAAGATAGGAGCCCTGCTGCTGGGCCTAGGAGCGAGCGAGAGCACAAGCTCGATCGCTTGTCACCAGCGGCTCAGTGCGTGTCTCCACCTCCCACTGATCCCAACCGTACGCGGGAGCGACGCATTTCCACGATCATTGGCGGCTGGGCTGGGCGTCACTTGTTTCTTACTTCCCTTGCCCCTTCCCGTCGTACCACTGATCTTTACCCTCTCCAATCTCCATGTGAGCTAGCCCGGACACAGACCACCCGCCGCATACCCTACAGAACCCTGTGTAACCGCCAGCCGCACGTTGACATGTATGTATGTACACCTACGCGCGCCTGGTGGACCGGCGAGGTCCACGTACGGTAGTGTAAAGCAACTGCCTCTTACGATATGGACTATATATTGTACGGCAATAACGCGTGCAAGAGGCGCCTCCCGGCTTTAAGGCCGCATGTACGGTACTGCACGCCTGCCCTGGTCGAAGTCAGTGAATGGCCCATGAACCATGGCGTGTGGGGAGCCGTGGCACGAGGCTGTCACCTCGATTACCGTACATTGGCGCAATAACACATATATACTGAGGCCATACATGAAATGCCACCTTTGCCCCTGCTGCCTACCTACGCGCACAGGCCTACTGTGTATGTTGCACAGCACTACTGCCTCGCCTCTACTCGCTTGCGCCTGAGACATCCCTTAGTCCCCCGTCCCCTGTTTCTTACTGCAGCAACACAGTCCCCAGGAAACACCGCCCGCACCCAGAGCCTCACCCCTCCAACCTTGGCCACCCCTAATCAACCTACGCCACGCTGCTAGCAATTCGTGGAAATGCCTTGCGCCTCGCGTCGCACCTCGCGCCTACTTTGACCCACCGGCCGACTCAATGACCTGCACGCACTCCGCCACGCTCGCCCCTCGCCGCATCGCCTCAATCAGGGCCTTGTGCTCCTCGGCATGGCTGCATTGCAAAAATATAGCGCCGGGAAAGGGAAAGGTTGGCAGATGACATTGGGTGGGTTAGCTTCCAAAGTTTACAACCAAAAGTGTACGAGGGGTTACGGTAGCACGGTGCGTGTACGAACCCAACTGGGAAACTCAATTTACGAGCACGTCAAGTGATTGGCGTGGGTCCCGCACGCACAGCTGCGCTGCTGTGCAACCCAGGGCCACACACCCTGTGCAGCCGCCAGGGTTGGCGCGTACTGTCATGATTTGCGGATAGCGCTGCCAGTCCGTATCTCCGTGACTGGTTCCTCCGTCCGTAATGTCAATCAGCACAGTCCGCAGCCGCTGCCGCAAACCTAACGCGCGTGTTTGATCCGCAACTTGCCTGCCAACGCTCCCCTCCGCAACCCAATCAACACGGTGGTGCTAGCTGAAGTCGTGCGGTGCATGACCCTACGCACCCGCGTCCTTCCCCCGCAGCGCAGCACCCCTTGCCGAACGCCTCCTTGCCGAACCCCTCCTTACTTGCCACCCCTCCCAGGAGTTTGAATGTGACACGCAAAAACACGCGCACACACACGCACACGCCCTCACCTGCGCAGCAGCCCCGCCGCGCTCCACACGGCCCAGCGCGTGATGTTCTGCTGCTGCGCGTCGCTGAGCTTGGTCTTGGAGCGCAGCAGCAGGCGCTGCAGGTCGTACAGGTCCGCGGTCTGGCCCATCACCTGTGCGCGCGTGTGGGGTAGAACGCGTGTTATTGTAATGCGTGTTAGAGGTAGGGGACAAGGGGAAGCGCAAGGGGATAGGTATGCGAGGATGTGCGATGCGGTGGAAAGTTCGTTTTGGCGCTTAGATAGCTGGTCTTGACGTCGGCACGTCAGATAGATTCGCGCTACTGATGAGTTATCGACGCCCTTAACCCGCTCCTAACGAGTTGGGGTTAAGGGCAGGGCAGGGGCAGGACAGCAGTATACTATAAAAATTATTAAGTATCGGACTGTCAGCTCAGGGCTGAGGGCGGGTGAAGATTTGCCCTAGCTGCAGGATGCGCGGTGCGGCTTGGGAGGGCAACTGGCTCGGATGGGCTGACTGTGCGGGGCGACCCACGGGGCGGACATACAGGGCTCACACTCACACTGTGTTGGCATCCTCCCTAGACGGCGGTTCACTCCCTGTTACGCCGCATGCCCCAGCAAAGCGCTGCACCCGCCCACAGGCAGGGCAAATTACATACTGGACACCATCCTATTCCTCAAACCTAGCCTTACTTCCAAGCAGCCATTACACCGCCGCTTGCTCCTTACTTCCGCTGCTCTGTGTTGCCCATTACGAGGCTTTCCTGTGCTGCCTCCGATGACTGCTACCATTGCTTGTTTAGTTCATGTGCCATAATCTTAATCTTCCCCACGTGCGTTAGTCAGGGCATCAAACCCCCTCCGCCTTTCCCCTTCTGACACCACGCACCACCACCAACACCATCACCCTCGTAGACAGTTCAAGCGTGACGTGTCTAGCCGCGGCTGTACGCTGCGCCAAGGCCGGGTGCAGTGCGGTGGCCTAACTAACAGCACCGCGGCGGGCTCCTTACTAGGACCTGACTCCTGACTAACTGTGCGTGTTCCTGTGTTGCCTCCGATGCATGGCTTAATCAGGTCCTAATAGCTTCGCCACGTGTTTGGGCCCGTACTTCAAAACCCCTCCACCTCGTCCCGTTACCCCTCGGCCTCCCGCCCCCGCGACCACGCCCCGGCAACCAGCCCCCGCCCCCCCTGCTGACCCCCAGCAGCTCACCACCCCTGCTGACCCCCCTGCTCACCCCCGACCTCACCCCCCAGCAGCTCACCTCCTCGTACTCGCGCCCCTCCGCCGCCATGCCCGCCACCGCCACCAGCGCCAGCGAGTCAATCTCCTCGTCCGTCAGCTGCCGCTCGATGATGCGCTGCGGGGAACAACACGAACGACAAATAATGTGTGAAGTGAGCGAGGTTAATTGTGACGATATGCATGTGAACAATAAGCAAATCCCGCACTCCCCCGCGCACTCCCCCGCACACACCTTCCGCACACTCCCGCCGCACACTCCCTCAACACCTGCTACCTCTCAACACCCCTTAAACACCGACGGCAGGACTCAAGACTCGAGACTCAAGGGCGCCCAAGACCCACAGATTAAGGCCACACCACCTCCGCGCTCTGGGCAGGGCTGGCGGGTTTGATTGGGTTCCCTCGGTCGGCTTGCTTTGGGGTTTGGAATCAACTACCCGTCCTCCTCCCCCCCCCCCTTCCCTCTCCCCCTCCCCCCTCTCCCCCGAATGCTGCCTTGCTACCCGCCCCGCGCCGCGCATGTCGTCTCGATGCCGACATGCGCCGGTGCTGCTGGTGCGCCAGACAGGTTGGTATACAGTTGCGCAATACCGTATAGTTCACTCGGAGTTATGCGGGTTGGGTTGCAATCGCGCCGCAAGCCTGGGTGGGGCCTCTTCCACATCCCTCTCCTCCTCCCGCTCTAACCCCCCCCCTCTCGCCCTCCTCCCCCTCCCCCTCCCTCCCTCCCCCGCGCGCCCCACCTGCTGTATCTTGGCCTCGGCGAACTCGGTGTGCTCGCGGCCCAGCTCGACCGAGTAGCCGGTGATGGGCACCCCCACCAGGTACCCCAGCAGGAAGTGCGCCGCCTCGTGCTTGAGCACACGGTCCTGCGGGCGCAAGAGTTGTGTTGTAGTTTTTTGTTTGTATGTGTGTGCGCGTGTGTGTTGCTGTTATAAAGCACAATGGGAAGGTGAATGTATATGTGTGTGCGGGCGTGTGGCTTCCAAAGCACAAGGGGAAGGGGTTCATAACACAGTGCACGCGGGTCGGGACGTGTGGTGAGGAAGGGGGTTCGCAAGCAAGAAAGGCGCAGAGCAACAGTTGGCATACATACTTGAGAACTTTAACGTGTGGCGCGTGAACATGCCAGACGACTGCACCTGCTGCCCGTTGCTGTCCGGTCTTTATGCCCGTCCACCCGCACATCCACGCCCCCCAGTGCTCCTTAGCTAGCGCTCCTACTCAAGTGTTCTCCCACCACTACGACCACAGCACCTCTCCCAGCAGTTGCAACCCCGCCCAGCGCCCCGCGCCGCACGCTGGGTTTGGTTCTCGATTTGTTGCCCGTCACCGCCTCCCCCCACTGTTTAACACTCCGCAATCATACCGTTCTCCACATGAACGGCTATCTACACTCCCCCGCCGCCGCTCCAACCATCTGTGCAACCCCCCCCCGACCCCCCCCACCCCCCCCACCCCCCCCATCCCCCCCACCCCCCCCAGCCCCCCCACCCCCCCCACCCCCCCCCCCACCCCCCCCACCCCACCCCCACCCCCACCCCCACCCCCCCCCCCCACCCCCCCCCACCCCCCCCCACCCCACACACACGCACATACACACACACCTTGTAGTCGGGGAAGAGCTGGCTGAAGCGGTCAATAACCACTGACAGCAGCCCGGGTGCAGTGGAGCCGATGGCCTGTGTGCGCGCGGGACCAATCAAGTAATGGGCATGGCGGTGAGGTCGGCAGTGTCAGTGGGCGCAGGCGGCGGCTGCTCACTAACGCCTCGGCAGTGCCAGACTGCGCGCCAGGTCATTGCCGCTGAGCCGACGGCCCCACGGTCGGGTACATTCCTTGACTCGCTAATTTGCCACGGCATGCTTGCAAGTCTTTCTGCAGGCTCCAGCCGCGGTAGCGGCAGCCGCGGCAGCGAGCCTCCGCACCAGCACAAGCACCCGCACCCGCCCGACCTCCCCCCACCTTCCCCACCCCCACCTCCCCCCCTGTCAATCACCCCCCCCTCCCCCCCTCTGTCAGTCACCCACCAACACCACCTCCCCCCCCCCTGTTCCTGTCAGTCACCCACCAGCACCACCAGCGTGATGCCGCCGATGAGGTAGGAGCTGAAGAAGCCCCAGTCGCCGGGCAGCTGGCCCGCCGCCACCGCCGCCACGGAGGTGGTGGCCACCACCGAGAACAGGAAGGCGGCGTCATTGCGCACCGAGGGAATGGCGATTGTGTCCGGGCTCTTGATGCCCACCTGTGGTTATGGAGGGGCAGGTGGTTTATAGCAGCGAGGGGGTTGGATGGTTTGACGTAGGCAGGGAGGGGTTGGTTTGACGTAGGCAGCGAGGGGTTGGGGTAGGTCGTAGGCACAACATACCGGGACACAGACACGTGCGTGCCTGGCTCTCCCTGGCTCTCTGCCCCTACCTCTCCCCCCCGTTGCCAACTTGCCCGGAGTCCTGATCCCGGTCCCGGCTCCCACTCCATGGGCTCAGCACGTGTCCCAGAACGGATTACACCACCCCGCAAACCACTGCCGGCACCAAACTCAACATATACGGTACAGCACACCGGGAACGTGCTTGTCGTTTCCCTTTATCACAACTTCCAATACGACACGCGCACACACCTGACGCAGCTCTCCAATGAACACGTTGCGGCGGCGCACGGCGTCAGTCAGCGCGCTGCCCCACTTGCGCAGCACGCCCTTTCCCTGCAGGTCGTCAAACGCCTCCTTCACAGGCCCGCTGAACTCAATCCGCTGCGGATGTCGGGGCGCACATGTTGGGTTTGGGGCGGGTTATTAGTTATTTGGTATGGGAGTCGAAGGCAGGCTGCAGGTGCTGCAGACTGTAGGATGTATGTGGGGGTAGGGACGTGGGGGGCGGGGTGCTCGGTCCCGGCGCGGGGAAACGCTGCTTGGACCCGTAGTTGGGCAGCCGTGGGCATGAACCGTCGAAACCAAATACGTAGTGCGAACTTTGAATTTTGCAGTGACGGGCTCTGCTTTTGTGTGCACGTCCTCTTGGGGCTGTGTTGGGCCACAGACATTGACATGGCACACCAGCGCCACTCGTCTCACCATCGAGAAAGGAGCGCGGCGGTAGTTCGTGCAGGCCACATCAAGGTTGTCATAAAGAGGCTTCGCCTCTACAGCTGGCACCGAGGTGGTGCTGGCATCCGCGCGCACAATCGCCGTTGTCAAGCGAGCACGCCTGACAACGCCAGTCACACTTGCACGCCTGTGGTATGAGTGCTGGACAGCGGGAGACTGACGGTTCAACAGCATTCTCGCGAAGTCTTGTGCTTGCGTGGATGGATAGAGCAAGGACTGCTTTCGTTCCGGTGTGGTTGGTACAGGTACGTGTGGTGATTACAAGCGTATATGTATCAAGAATGGCAATGGGGAGCCCAAGCTGGCTCCAATGCAAATTGTGCTCCCCTCGTCCTCACGCGCTCCCGCAGCCTAGTCCTGTATAAAATGTAAAGATGTATGCATGAACAATATGATAAAGCGTTGGATTTTATGTGTATTCAATCGCTGACGTCAAACGACAAACGACATATGAGGTCGACCTGATTCAGTATACTCGACCTAAGGGCGCCTTAACGATAGCTTACAACAGCTCTCTTGGCAATGGACAGAGACGGACGGTTCCGCGAGGGCGACAGAGCGAGACTCTTGCAAGAGAGGGCAGAGGATAGCCCAAGCACAAGCAGCAGTGATGATTTGTTTGGATTGGAGCTGCGGAGGGCTTGGGAGCGCATCAAAGCCTCGACTTTGAGAGCGGCCGCTGCGGGCGTTCTCATCAAGGGTAGGTCTGTTTAGCCTTCAGTATCGTCAGGACTGCTTTCTGCTTCCATCGCATGCTTGTCGAGGCTGCGGGGCACTGTCGCAGCAGTCGGGGACCGACTTGATTTTCCGCCTTCTCGTTGGCCCGACACGGGTTCAGCTCCTTCGACTCCGGTTCCTGTGCTGTGGGAATGACGTTTCTACTGCTGAGTCCTGTGCGCGCTGTGGTCGGCCGGGTACCTCAGAATGCCCCAGCGAGCAGGAACAGGCGGGAACAGTGCGTCGGGGCAAAAAACCCGCTCGCCCCCGACCCACACGCCCACGCGAACCACCGGCTTGCCCGCGGTTGTAGCAGGACGTGCTAGCACACGTTGAGCTCCTCATTGGACCTTCCCGCAACACACATAGGCGTCAGCCATTTTGGCTTGGGCATGCAACGCCGACCACGGCAAGGGGCCATTCGGCCCCCCACTGCCCAAGCGCAAACCCCATCCCACCCTCCCCGCACCGCCGCCCTCCCCCCACCTCCCGCCCCCCTCTCCGCCTATTCACCCCCTTGCCCTTCCCCTCCCTCCCCCCAAAAGGCGGCCTGCACGCGCTCACCTTCCTCGTGTACCTCATCTCGCGCCTGCGCGGCCTGGCGGGCGGGCGGCGCGGGCGGGCGCGCGCCTCCACGCTGGGGGACGCGGCGGGTGACACGGTGCTGCACACGGTTTTCCTGGCGGCGCTGGGTGGCAGCTACACGGCCGTGGACGAGGGCATTGCGCTGGTGCTGGGCAAGGAGAGGTAAGGGAGAGCGGGGAGGGGGAGTGGGAGGGGGCATGGGGAGGGGGGGAGGGGGGTTGCGTGTCCGAGTCCAACGAATAGGTCCCGAATGTCAAGGAAGTGTCGGCCAAGTCCACAGGGGCAGGGCAGGGGAGGGTTTGGGAAGGAGGGCACGGGAGAAGGGGGGTAGGAAGCGGAAAAGGGACGGGCTGGGATGCGTTTGCTGGCAGGCTCAGTGGGTGTGAGGTCGTGTCAGCACGGGACGCCGTGGCGCGCCGCACAGCCGACCTCCTGGGGGTACGGCCCGGTGCGATGACGCTCCCAAGGGCCTCCGCCCCTGCATGCATGCCGCTCCTGCTGCTCCTGGCAGCCGACCGCGCTGGCAAACACTCACACGCAAGCCGCGATCTACATAGGTATCGTCACCCCTACGCGGCGCCGGTCCATCGGCCATCGTCTGGCTGGTGTTCGTGCCCACCTGCCTTCCCCCTCACACGTCTGCCTCACACGCCTGTCTCACACGCAGCACGCAGCGGTGGCGCGCGCTTGTTGCTGGGCTGGTGGCGGGGCAGACGTTGCGGCTGACCGGGTGAGTGGCGTGTGAGTGTGTGTTTGTGTGTGTTGGGGGGGGGGTGGATACCAACCCAAGCTCAAGTTAACCAAACTGAGCTAGCGAAGCACAGGCAAAGGCGACAGGTGCAAAGCAGTGATGCTCGTAAGGGGCGTCGCGGCGGCGGAGGGGATGGGGAGCGGCGCCGTCGACTGGGATTGCCGCCCGGGCTTGGGAGCACGTGCCAGAGGACGTACGGACATGCCGAGATGATGAGATTAACCCACGACTTTGGGGGGTGTAATGCCAGTCCAAGCTAAACCGAACCCAATGGGGTGTGTGCCGGTAGCGCCCTGGTGCAGGGACGAGGGGGGGAGGAGGGAGGGGGGAGGAGGTGCGAGGGGTCGAGGAGGTGGGCACGGCAGGGAAGGCACGCGGGCGGGTCACAATGGCCGCCCAGCTGCTTCAAAGGGGCCGCGGGGCGGGGGCCAGGCAGCTGTCAAAAGCAGCGTACGACGGCGGAGCAGCCGACATTGAGTGTTAGTAAGCGCGTTGGAGAGTCGGGGAAGAGCCGAGCGCCCGCATCAGTAATCGTGGCTTTCGCTCAATATGCAAGGTACCGCCGCAGCCCGTTGCGATCGGACTGCATTGATTGCAGGCAGAGGTGGCCGGAGCCGTTGTTTCCGCGCTAAGAACGTTTTCGCTGTACACGCGGCACTGGTTTTTGGAAGTGCGGCCGGTTTTAGGTGCGCCGCAGTGACGCGATGCCGCATGTCCGGCGGGTAGCGGTTTTGAGTTTTGCCGCATCCAGCCGCAGCCGCGTTTTGGCCGCAGCGCGCGAGGGGCCATGGCGCCATTAGCAGCCATTGGCCGCAGCGGCTCCGGTGACTGCTGTCGCCCGGTCAGACATGGGACCCGGCCGACCCGACAGCCGCCACCCTCCCGCTTAGTCACCCTCCCGCTTAGCTGCATCCCCCAGCGCCAGCCAGAATCCGCCCAAGCCCCCCGTTCCCCGAAATCAACCCGCCAGGCAAACACGCCACGCCGGGTATCCCCGCCTAGTGTCCCACGCCTGCTCCGTTCCCGCGCCTGCGCCGCCCCCCGCCTTCATCTGACCGTGTCCCCTGCCGTGTTTCTCGCCCTGCGCTCCCCAGGCCGCACCGGCGGCACTACAGCCTGGCGACCTACGTACTGCTGCGCGGCCTCACGCTGCTGGTGCGCGCTGGCAACAAACCCAGGTGGGTAGCGCGTACCAGGGGGGGGGCGTGTGTATGTGGGTGTGGGTGTGTACCATATGTGCACGTGCACGCTTCCTTGGTTGTCGGCTGGATGGCTGGATGGATGAGCACTTGAGGAGTTGGGAAGATTCGTTGCATGGGGAGGGGTTCGGCCGGTTTGGGAAGTCCTGTGACAGGCATGGCAGCCGGAGGGCGCATCGCCGCGGGGCCCTGCGGGCAGGGACGCAACTCGCAAGCTCGCAACGTCTTCGCAGTGGCCCGCACATGCCTGGCCATCCCTAGCCTCCACCAGTCAACCTCAGACACCTCACTGCACAATGTCACTGCCGGCCTGCCTCTCCCCCTCCTTGGTGTCATAATGGGGATTAACCTTGGTGTCTTCATGCAACCCCACCGCCCGCCTGCAGCGCGCCTCCGGCCCTGCGCGCGCTGCTGCGCCCCACGCGGGCCGCGCACGGCGATACGCTGCTCATGTGCGCGGCAGCCAGCCAGATCCTGTACAGGTGTGTGTGGGGTGGGGGTGTGGGGGGGCGGGTGGGTGGGGGGGGGGTGTGGGTGGGCGTGTGGGCGTTAGGAAAGCACCGCAGGAAAGGGCACATATTATGTCGTTTAGCCGTCCATGACAGACGGAGTGATCAAATCACCACGTTTGAAGTGCTGACGTTTGGTGGGAGCAGGGGCAGGGGCAGGGGCCGAGGTGGTAAAGGGTGGTAGCCGCCTCGCAATCGCGCTCCCAAGCCCTCTGCCTCCTCCTCCACCTCAACCTCTCCTCCCCAACCCCTCCGCAACCCCTCCTCCTCAACCCCACGTCCGCAACCCCTCCTCCGCAACCCCTCCCCCTCCTCCTCAACCCCGCCTCCTTACCTCCCCATGCCAGCATGGGTCCGATTCCGTGGCCTGCTTAGCGTTTGCGCGCGTCCATTCCCGTCGCGGCGGCCATAGCATTTAGGTTCCTTTGCTTTTGCCTTTTGCCTCTCACCTCGCCCTCCCGTTTCTTGCTATGCATGGATGTCTGGACGTCACGCGGCGTGGGTTCCAATGCCACGCCGCAGGTGAGTACACGCCGGGGTATGTAGGAAAGCTATTAGGGCAGCGAGCGTCCGTAGATCGCGACTAGTCGCGCGTAGTAGTGTCGCCGTGCCGCCGCGAACTTAGGTCGCGTCAGGCTATGCAGCAGCTTTATATCAAACGGGAACACTACTTCGGAGGGTCTACGCGCTGGAGCTGGAGCTCGAGCTCGAGCTGGAGCCAGGAGCTGGTCGACATCGTCGGTAACGCTTCATGTTCCGCAAGATGGTCTACCGTCTACCACTTCCTTAACTAATCATGAATGTAATCCCCCTCTCACCCCTCCCCCTCTCCCCCTCCTCCCCCTCTCACCCCTCCTCCCCCCCCCCCATCCTTGCAACCCCCCTCCCCTCACCTTCCCCGCCCCCCTCCTCCCCCCAATCTCAGCTTCATCATGGAGCCCAGCACGCTTCCGCCCTCGTACGTGCGCTTCATCACGCGCATGGGCGGCAAGGAGCCCTACGTGTGGGCGGCTGTGCGGGTGAGGCGGCCCGGGAGGCGGGGGGGGGGGAGAGGGGAAGGAGGGAAACAGGAGGAGGGGGAGGAGGTGGCTCAGGTCGTCAGCTTCATTCGTTCAGCCTCCATGCAGCCATGCGCAATGCCGATTGCTCAATGCGCCGATGCCCACTGTGCTACACTGGCTACAACTTCACTTCTTGATCACTCATGAATGTAAAACCCTCACCAAACACCGCTGCCACCTCGGCCCGGCCCCACCACCCACCCCACCCCCCCAGGAGCATGCGCTGCGCAACAGCGCCGGTCGCTCCCCGGGTCCGCTGCAGTCGCTGGCGGGCACCCCCCTGGCGCACCTCAATGCCCGGCCGGGGCGGCTGCGGCCCACCCCCTGCGAGTTCTTCCACCCGGGGCACTCCTGCGCCTCGCACGCGCTGTCGGTAGTGCCGCCGGTGAGGCTGGGGGGGGGGGGGAGGTTACATTCATGATAAATTAAGAAGTGAAGGCGTAGCCAGGTACAGTAGCATAGTAGACGCGGTGTTGCCAATGTCAGTGAAGGGGGGGGGAGGGAATGGGGGGAAGGGGGTGGGATGCAGGGAGGAGGAGGGAGGAAATGGATGGAATGGGAGGGAGGGTCGAGCGAACGGCACGCGTGTGGTCCACCCCAGGAAGTGACTCAACCCCCCCCCTAAATAAGATGGTCTACCGTCTACCACTTCCTTAACTAATCATGAATGTAACCCCCTAAATAATCATGAATGTAACCCCTCCCAACCACGCCTTGCCCCTGCCCCCCAATCCCATTAAAGGCCTACGCCGCCAGCCTGGGCGTGTACGTGCCCTTCTACCTGGTGTCCTCGCTGCTGGTACACCGCGCCGGCCTGCTGCAGCGCCCCGCCGAGCTGCTGCCCAAGATCGGGCTGGGCGTGGCGCGCAGCAGCGCCTTCCTGGCGGGGTACATAGCGCTGGCCTTTGGAGGTGTGTGTGTGTGTGTGTGTGTGTGTGTGTGTGTGTGTGTGTGTTGGGGGGGTTGTAAACACCAGCCAAAATTAACCAAACCCAGCTGGGGGTGGGGCCGGGGCGGGATGTAGCGCTGGCCTTTGGCGGTGTGTGTGTGGGGGGGGGCTCCATGCATGTTAAGCAAGACGAGAGGGCGTAGCCAGGAGGTGTGGGTGGGTGGGTGGGAGGGGGGGGGGGGGGTAGCCATCCATGGGATGGTGTGTATCAAATATGAAGTGAAGTGCCGACGTCCAGAGGTACAGGGGGGGGGGGTAAAGAGGGATGGGAGGGAATGGGGGGTGGGTTTAGGTGGAAGGGGGCAACGCGCTGCAGCCTGAGCCTGCACCTGGACCGAGAGGGTTGGTAACGCGCGTAAAACTCTCAGGACTTGACATCTTATATTAGCCTGAGTGTGACCCCCCCTTTGTACCTGGCTACGACTTCACTTCGTAAACTTAATGCATGTAACCCCCCTCCCTGCTACCTCAGGCGCCTGCTGCGGCTTCCACACCGCGGGCGTGAACACGGGCGCCGTCATCGCGGGCAGCGTGTGGGCGGGCGGTCTGGCGGTGCTGGCGGAGAAGAAGAGCCGCCGCATGGAGCTGGCCATGTACTGCGCGGCGCGGGCGCTGGAGGCGTTCATAAGGTAATGAATGACTCATGCGTGATGAATGACTCATGCGTGATGAATGACTCATGCGTGATTGTTGAAGGATGTGTTGTATGGGTTCTATGGGTTCAATCAGGAGGCGGTCAGTAAGAGGGGAGAAGGGAGGGCAGGGTAGGGGAGGGCAGGATAGGGGAGGGGAGGGGAGAATTCAAGCCTACGTTGAGAGGAAATAGGTGGTGGGTGGAGGGAAGAGGGCCACGTTGCCCAAGCCCAACTAGGACCCATCACCACCGGCAAAGCCAGCAACAACACACGCTCACTCCCTCTCAATCCCTCTCTCACTCCCTCTGTCACTCCCCCTCTCTCCACCTCCCCCTCTTCCTATCTTCTGCGCCCCTGCAGGTGCTGCTGGCTGTGGGGCTGGGCGGGCGCCAGCGGCCACACGGGCGCACACAGCCACCGCGCCCCCCACCCCGCCGGGCCAGGACTGGGCGCCGCGCGCCGCGGCCCCTCCCCCCACCTACCGCCGCCGCTGCCGGCCGGCCTACGCAGCCGCGCGCCCGGCTCCCTCCGGCCTGGCGCGGGTGGTGGGGGCGGGGGAGGGGTTGGGCCGTCGTGGCTGCCGCTGCCGGAGCGGCTGGACGTGTTGCTGTTTGCGGCGGGGTGCGGCGCCATCATGCACTGCTACAGGTGGGTGATGGGTGATCGGGAGGGGGAGGAGAGGGGGAGGCGAGGGGGAGGCGGAGGGCGAGGCGGGGGAAGGAGGGGGAGGCGGAGGAGGAGGGGGAGGGGGAGGGGGAGGCGGAGGCGGAGGGAGAGGCTGGGGCGGTTCACCATCTCCAAGAGAAAAGTGGGAGGAGGAGGCCGCGGGGGAGGCGTGCTTCCGCCGTGGCGTGCTCCGGGCTGGACGTCCGCCTAGGCGGTCAGAGGAACATGGGGGCAGAGGGGGACGGACCCCCCCACTTGCTATGTTACCCGTTGTACCTGGGGTGCTCCGCGTCTCATTTACTACGCGCATCAATTCCTCGCTCGTGCTGCCGTCCCCAACTCCCAAAAGTTCGCATACGCGGCTGCAATTCTCCTTGCAGTGCGACTGTTTCCTTGCGGGATTGGTTCAACGTTAACCCCAACTCCCAACCCCAACCCCCCATCTCCAACCCTCCAAACACATACAGCGACTGCCGCGGGCAGCACCGGGACGTGTTCCGCTCCAAATACCTCAACGTGCTGGACTTCGTGTTCGGCAACGAGGGTGAGGAGGCGCGAGTGGGCGGCGGGGGGGGAGAGGGGGCGGGGGCGGGGGGGGCCGGGGGGGGGGGAATGAGAGCGCCGCCACAGAGGGGAGGTTGTGGGTGTGTGGTGGGCGCACACAACTGCACGAGCGGCATGGTGCACTTGGCAGTACAGTAGTGGGGCGACTGGCGATGTGGGGATGATCGCCACGATTGCCTAAGGGCAATGCAGGCCCTCTCCCAGGGCGGAGCGGCCCTCTCCCAAGCCACACTGTCACCACAGCCACCATTACCACAACCGCCGCCACGGCTGCCGCCATTTCACTCAGCCGTACCTCTGCCGTACTGCCGTACCACCACGATGTACTGCAGGCGTGCAGCGCGGCGCCATCAGCCACGTGCCCACCAACCGCGAGCTGGTGGGCCACGTGCGCCGCCGCATCCGCTCCATGTCCATGAGCGTCCTGTCAACCGCCGCCTCAACCGCTTTCATGGCCGGCGGCGGCCCCAGCGGCAGCGTCGCCGGCGGCGGCGGCGGCGGCGGCGGCACCTACTCGCCGCTGCTGCAGTCGGCGGCGCAGTCGCACGCGGACGGGCTGTACGGCCTGCGCAACGGTAACGCCAACGGTGCGTACGGCGGCGGCGGTTATGGCGCCGGCGGTGGCGGTGGCGGCGCCGGCGGCAGCGCCTGGCGGGGGCGGTACGCTGGCAGCACCGCGGACGCCAGCGCGACAGACGCGGGCCACGTGTCTAGCTCTGCGGGCTTTGGTCCGGGGCAGCACGGCGGCGGCGGCTACGCGGCGTACCTACGTATGCAGGCCACTGGCGCCGCCAACGCCGCCGCCACTGGCGGCGCAGCCGGCGGCGGCGGGCGGCTGCCGCCGCCCGCCATCCGCCGCGACAGCGACCACTCCTTCCCGTCAATGTACGACGATGCCAGCCGTAGCGCTTCGATGACCGGCGCGCCGTACGGTAGCATGGCGGCGGCGGCGGCGGTGGGCGGGATGGCGGCGGCGCTGGCGGCGGCGGGCGGCAGCACCGCGGGCAGTGCCACCGGTAGCCAGCCCGTGTCGCCGGTGCAAGGCCTGACCGGGCCGCCAGGGAGTGAGGCGGCGGCGGCGGCGGCAGCGGCGGCAGCCGGCGCGGCCACTGGCGGCGCCGCCAGCAATGCGTCACGCAGCGCTGGCGGCGCCAGCAGCAGCGGCGACGACTCGGGCTGGGAGGATGTCTGGGCCACCACCACCACCACCACATCAGCCTCCGGGCCGCCGCCGCCGTTAGCGGCGGCGGCGGCGGTGCACAAGGGCCACATCGCCGCTGCCGCAGCGGCGCCGGCGCTAGCAGCAGCGGGCCACGGTATCGGCGCCGCCGCTGCTGAGGCAGGGCCGGGGCTGGCGGCGGCGGCGGCGGCAGCAGCTGGGAGCAGCTCCGGGGCGCTTGGCTGGGCGGCGCGGCTGGTGGCGGGCGCATTGGGCCGCACAACTAGCGGCGGCGGCGCAGCCGCCACCGCCGCCGCCACCGTTGGCAGCACCGGCAGCAGCTCTGCGCTCACAGCCGCCGTGGCGGCTGACGCCGCCGCTGCCCGCCAGGGCTCAGGACGCCGCTTCCTTGGCGGCTTCGGCCCCTTCTCTTCTGGCAGCGGCGGCGGCGGCGGCGGCGGCGGCTCCATGCGCCGTGTGGCGACGGCGCCGCTGTCGCTGTCGTCACCGGAGGCGCTCGTGCTGCTCTCCGATCCGGCGTCGGAGCGGCGGGGCCGGGGGCGAGACAGCTACGCGCAGCTGCAGCTGCTGAGTGGCAGCTGCGACGAGGGCGGCGGCGGTGGGCCGCTGGCGGGCGCCGGCGGCAGCTGGGGCGGGCCGCTGGCGGGCGCCGGCGGCAGCGGCGCCTTCGCCATCCCGGGGCTGGCGGAGGCGGAGGCAGCGGCAGCGGGGGTGGGGACGGGGGCGGCGTGGGCTGAGCAGCAGTGTGCCGGCCGCGTCACCACTGTCGTACGCGGCAGCGGCGGCGGCGGCGGCGGCGGTTGGTACGGCAGGCAGGGCTGCAGGCGGCGGCACCGCGAGCGGGCGGATCTGGATCCAGCCGCACACGCGTGCCGTGCCCGTGCCCGTGCCCAACGCCTCTAGCCGCACGCCCGCCTTCCGCCCCTCCGCCCCCGCCTTCTCCAGCAGCGCCGGCTCAGGCGGCGCAGTGCTGTCCTCGTCCATGCGTTCGCCGGACAGCCACCACGCCTCCGGCTCCTACCTGAGCACCTCCCACCACCACCACCACCACCAATACCACCCGCCCTCCTCCTCCCAGAACGCCAGGGACGCGCTACGTGCGCCGCGGCCGCCGCACCCGTACCCGCCGCCCCAGCAGCAGCAGGCGCAGCAGACGCAGCGGCGGGCCTTCGGAGCCATCTTCTCGGCGTCGCGCGTCGGCGGCGGTGGCGGCGGTGGCGGCGGTGGCGGTGGTGGCGGCGCCGCAGCTCCTGTCGGCGGCAGCGTTGCCTCTGGGCTGGACCTGCTGGCCGCGAGGGCCGCCGCCGAGGGGCCCTTGTCGTTGCCGTCGTTCAGCAGCGGCGGCAGCACAGCGGTGCTGGCGGCGGCCGCCGCCGCCGCGGCGGCGCGGGGCTCTTCAGGATCCGGATCCGGATTCGTGTCGAGCCCGGGCGGCGTGAACCTGGATCTGCAGCGCAGTGCTTGGAGCCACCCCAGCCCGGTGCGGAGCACGGCGGTGTGGCCCCGCGTGTCGCTGGACGCGGCTTCGGCGGCGGCGGCGGTGGGGGCCGCGTCGTCGCCGCGGGCTGGGGTGGGGCCGGGCTCTGGGCCGATCGCGATGGGGCTGGCGCTGGAGGTTGAGACGGTGGTGGAGGAGGGGGAGGAGGGAGAGGAGGGGGAGGAGGGGGCGCAAGAGGGGGAGCTCCGCGGCGCCAGCTCGATTGAGGAGGAACGGGAGGAGGAAGAGGAGGAGCAGGAGGAGGAGGAGGAGAAGGAGGAGGAGGAGGAGAAGGAGGAGGAGGGGGCGGCAGCGAGCGAGGCGAAGGAGGTGAGCCTGACGAACGACAAGGTAGAGGAGGCGGCGGCGCAGGTGGAGGCGCAGGTGCAGGCGGGGCAGGCGGGCCTGGGTGTGGGCTCGGCGCCCAAGGTGCTGTTGTCGCGCGCGGCAGCGGTTGAGGAGGCGGAGGGTGAGGTGAAGGCTCGGTCCGCGGCCGCAACACGCGGGCTGAGCATGTGAGCGGTCCCGTGACGGCGGTGGTGGCGGCAGGTAGCTTTGCCTCGCCACGGCATGGCATGGTGCCTTACCATACGCGTTCTCTTGGAGCCTCTAAGTTTAATGCATCCTAGACGCCGATGGCTTCTTTACGTTTGAACAGACATAGCAATGACTGTGATTAGGAGCTGCCTCTGGCCTCCTGGAGGGCCCGGCCGGTGTGATATGGCGCCTGCACTTGCATTGTGCTTTGGGGATGATGCAACTGGAAAAGCACTTGGGAAGCTGCGTGTGTGTGTGTGTGCTGTGAAATGTGTGCCCTTTTGAGGGGGAGGGGCCCCTGAGGTTTTACGACGTTTGGCGATACTGCGAAGGCGTACTTGGTGTCTGAAGCAGCTGCATACCGTACCGTACGGCTGTGCGTCACTAGGCTTGGCGCTGATCTGCAAAACGTTGGTGAAGGCTGCACTCAGGAGGAAGAGGCTGCTGCGGGAGTTGTGAATTGCGCCGCGTGCGCGGTAAATGCGCGGTAGTGCATTCCAGTATGTTAAGCCTTCGAAAACAGCGCCTCTCGGGGCGGTTGCAAAGACGGCGGTGGGTGGCGCCGGGACTGAGTGGCCCCGGTGTGTAAGCCGCCACCCGTCAACGCGTGTTTGCGATGTACTAGAGAGGCAACCTAAACATATGAAGAGAGGTTTTGTCATTAGGCAGGACAATGCGGGGTTGTGTGCGTGAGTAAGCAAATGATGATCCGTGCGTACACCTCCACAACCTATCTGTGACTGGTTTACTTAAACATCCGTAGGCTGTTTTTACGCTAGCAGTCTAGCTGGGAAGAGGTCAGCGTGGATGTGTTTGCGCGTGGGTGGGTGACTGACTGACTGGACTCCAAGCACCCGTCTGATGCCAGGCACAAAGCAGTTGTTGGCGCGCACGCGCTCCAACCCACGGTGCACACACAGGCGTTTTGTTTCTCAGCGGTGCGTGCGAAGCCGAGCCATCCCGAGTGTAATCTAGTGCTTGAGCGACGGCACAGACATGTGTATTATCAAGCTGTGTGGAACAAGAGGCGATGAGCGCGAGGACTAGCGAGTAGCGACTAGCGAGCGGTGGCGGCACCAAGCGCAGCGGCGATAGGCAGGGGGTAATAAGGCGGTGCGTGGCAAGCACCGTGTTGCGGGGGGCGGGCACGCGCGGCGGTGACAACCCGCCAGAAGCGAACAGCATTGCATGTGTGTTCTGTATAACGCAAGCCGGGGACGTGCGTGTTTGCGGTATGCATTTGTGTGTATGTGTGTGTGTGTTTTATATATCAAGCCCAGGACATGTGTGTGTGTATGACAGCTACTCAGCCAGCACAGGAGTGCTGTGATGTTACTGGATGGGTTGGGGCCACAGGGCAGCCTGCAGAGGCGCGTGGCTGGGCGGGTTGTTACAGCGCACTAAACGTTGTGGCGTGTGGTGGGCGTGTGGGTGTGAACTGTGAAGGCATAGCAGCTGTGAAGGCGGAGCAGTGCACTCATACGCTGGGCACCCAACGTGTCCGATATGGCACGAAGCAACGCATTGTCACGCAATCGCAGATACGCATTGTAACGCAATGGCAGATGCGTTCGGGATCGACGGGGCGGCGGGACCTCAGTTAAAAGCCGCCAGGTGATTCCTGGTTCGTGTGTGCGTGAGCTTGCGGGGACGCGCGCGCGGGCGCTGGGCAGGTACGAGTTCCGGCAAAAAAGGCTGCTGCCCCGAATGTCTGGGCTCGTACACGCCTTGTCCCCACCACGCTCACGGTACGCCCCTGCCATCAACGTGTACCGTCTTAAGTACCATAGCTGCCACCACCGGGCACCGGCGCGTTTAAATTGCATGCATGCGCCAACACCGGCAGAACCGTCCTAAGTACCAGCGCTTATGTTCAAGATGTCCATGGACTCGCGAGGTCGCTTCTCGCTCCAGCCGAGTTTTCCCTGCCGCCTATTTTTCTACAATAGGGAATAGCAATTAGTAATACGTGGTAAAGGTCTCAACCAAAGAACGAAAAAAATTACAAAATTACACCCACATGCCCTGACGCGGTCCCCACGTGAACCCATTCCCTGAGACCGAACATGTACGACAATGCGCTGCACCGCATGAAAGCTCACACATGTTGTTTCCGAATTCTAGGACACTCAAGGCCGCAGCAGGGGACTGCAGCCGCCACGCCCTCACTTCGCCTTCACCACGCACACCTCCCTCAAACCCTGCGTCAATGCCGTCCGCGTGTTACCGTGTCATCATCCAAGCGTGTATGCAAGGCCCCAAACCAATACCAGCACCAGACCAGACCAGACCAAGAAAGGACGAAGGACAAGAGTTCGGAACACCGGTCACGCGAGGGGCGCACGTGGTGCAGCAGCACCCGCCGCCGCCCGCTCGCCTGCGCGCCCTGTTATCGCCTGTGTGTGTGTCGATGCGCGATTATTGTTTCCGAAAGTACGGCTGCCCCCTGCCTCCCCCAATGACGACACACACTGCCTGCATACTGAACACACGCAAGCACGCAAACCACTACGCGCATGCGCATCTACACCCGCGCCCACACACGCACCCACCTACCCACACATGCACCCACACCAGACACGGCTGCCCATGCTTGTCGCCCTTCCCGCACGCACTCATGCACGCACGCCGCTGCCATCGCCGCCTATTTCCAACTCCGTCCGCGCACGTGACACATGCCCACAACCACCCATTTGGCTCTCGACATCCAACAATCCACGCAAGCAAACAAGTCAAGCAATCAGAACACACAGCATCATCAGCATTAGCATTAGCATCATCAGCAGCAGCAGGCTACCTCTCTCTACTCGGAGGCGGCGATCTTCTTGCCGGCCGCAATGGCCTGCTGCCGCTTCACGGTGCCGTACAGAAACACGCCAGCCAGAGCCAGGGCCGTGCCTGCAGCGCGGGAGGGGAGGGGGTACATTTATGATGTGAAGGCGCAGACAGGGACGGTAGAACAGCCTGCGCGGGCGCAGGGGGGCAGGTGTGGGTGGCAGGCAGGCAGGCAGGCAGGCAGGCAGGCAGGCAGGCAGGCAGGCAGGCAGGCAGGCAGGCAGGCAGGCAGGCAGGCAGGCAGGCAGGCAGGCAGGCAGGCAGGCAGGCAGGCAGGCAGGCAGGCAGGCAGGCAGGCAGGCAGGCAGGCAGGCAGGCAGGTGGGGTGGGGTGGGGGGTGGGGCGAGTGCGGATTCACTCGGGGTGTCACGCCCGCAGCGCCGATACAACCAGTAGCTGTCGCGCCACCCCCCCACCCCACCCCCACCCCACCCTACACGCCCACGTACACGCCCACGCACAGCACAGCGTCCCAGTGCCAGGGCGCCGCCGGCAAGGCCCCGCCCTGCCGCGTTCGCTGCCTCAGTGACTCACCCAGCGCGTTCTGGAGTGACACGGGGTTGCGGAAGAACAGCACCGAGGCCGCGATGACCACAACCCGCTTCACGCAGTTGCCGATGCTGTGCGTCACCGGCGACACGCGCGATAGGATCATGTACGACACCTGTGCGCGCAAGTGTGGGGTGGGTGTGGGTTGGGGTTGGGGTGAGTGCCTGAAGGTTGGGGGAAAGCGGGAAAAGCGGAACGGAAAAGGCGAAACCCGTGCCACCGAAGTCCGGCTTTCCACATCACCAGCCCCCAGCCCAGCCCAAGCCTTGGGCGACAAGTGCATGGGGCTCTGACACTGTTGTGCACAACCCCCCCTTTACCCTACCCAAACCCCACCCAGGGTTGCTTTGCCTTGGTATTCACAACCCCACCCAACACCCCAACCCTCATACCCTCATCCCCTCTCAATATCCCCTCCCACCTCCCACCTCCTCCCTCCCACCTTACCCCCCTCCCCCCTTCCCCCTCACCTGCTGGTACAGGTGGAAGCACAGCCCCGCCATGGCCGCGTGCGCCAGCACCCCGTTGGGCGAGCGCACGCCCTGCGTGTGTGTATGCGTGCGTGTGTGTGTGTGTGCATTGGAGGGGAGTGCGCGCTTGCAAAACGGGGCGTGTGCATGCTGTGCGTGTGTGTGTTGCATATGCAGCTCTGTTGTGGGGAGGGTTTGCCGTTCATGGAAGAACGGGGGAGGTTACATGCCCGAGGCCAACGTAACAGGTCAAGGAATCGACGCCCAACCCGTGCGCCCAACCCCACAGAGGCACAACCGTCGACCGATTGTCCGACCGCCGCCTCCGCCCCCACCCCAGACCACGCCCCTTCTCCCATCATCCCCCCAAAACCCCTCCCCCACCGCTTCCCCGCCACCCACCACCAACCCCTTCCTGTGCTCCGCTCCTGTGCTCCGCTCCTGTCCTCCGCTCCTGTGCCCCGCTAGTTTGGTTTCATTTGGTTCACAGAACTCACAACCCACGCCCCTTCTCACCATTTCCGCCAGCCCCACGGGACTGAGCTTCCAGCCCTCAAACAGCAGCGTGGCGGGCAGCAGCAGCGCCGCCGACAGCAGCGTGATGACCGAGAACAGCGCCATGTTGTCCAGAGGCGCCTCAGCATTGCCGTCCTTGTCCTGTGGGTGGTGCGGGCCGGGTTTACAATCATGATTAGTTAAGGAGTTGGTAGACGGTAGACCATCTTGCGGAACATGAAGCGTTACCGACGATGTCGACCAGCTCCCGGGGGGAGGTCGGGAGAGGTGAGGGAGGCGTTAGGCGTGGTGAGGCGTGGTGTGGTGAGGGAGGGGTGGTGTGGTGGTGTGGTCGTGAGGGATGTGAGGCGTGGCCATGTGATGTGGATGTAATACGGAGGTGTGAAACAATCTGAAGGACAGACGGCCAGCAGTCAGCAAAACGAGCCTGCCCGCAACCTAAAATTCACGAGCAAGTTCTGCACAGGTACGTCTGGTGTCTGTGTCGCGTGCGCGCGCGCACACACACACACACACACACACACACACACACACACACACACACACACACACACACACACACACACACACACACACACACACACACACACACACACACACACACGCCTACCTTCTTCTTGAGCATCAGCTTCTTGGACAGCACGTTGCGGCTCTGGAAGGTGAGGTTGGAGCCCATGGCTGACAGGAAGCCAAACCAGTTGAAGGTGGCCTACAAAATAAGGAGGCGAGGGAGGTGGGGAGGCGGGAAGGAGGTGGGCAGGAGGTTGGGAGGAGGTGGTTAGCAGGGCGTAGGTGCCGCGTGCCGAAGCCCAATGAGTTAGGGAGAATTGCCGTGCTACGCGGAGGTATCGTACTGGGTTAGGTGAGAACAACTCCTCCCCCACCCAGGTTTGGGCCCTGGTGCTTGTGGCATTGAAACAAACTACGCCCCCCATCAAACACACCCGTCATCACCGCACACCCGTGTTTGCGTTTACCTTCCCATGTGCTTTTTTCCACACCCTGCCCTTCCTCCCTCCTTACCTTCCATGCCTCCGTCCCTCCCTCCCTCCCTCCCTCCCTGCCTCCCCCGTCCCCACCTCGGTCATGCTGGCCATGGCCACCCCCCCGATGATGGGTAGCAGGGTAGCCAGCACCAGCGGCGAGGGCTGGTCGCCCAGGAACAGCGCGGACAGGGCCACGGAGAAGATGGGCTCCATGGCCTGGTGGGGATGAGGGGGGAGGGTAGATGGGGGGATGAGGGGGTGACGTGTTCAGAGGGCACATGTGTGAGGGAGCGTCTGCAAACAACGGGTAGGGCAACACGGCCCGTGCGCGCTGTACCCGCCCTCCCATCCCCCACGCCCACAACCCCACCCCACCCCACCCGGAGCCGCACGCGGCCGCACACTGCCCAGCACCCCGTCGTCTCTCCCTCGACTGGTCCCCATGCCATCCACCCCTAGCTCTTAGCCCCTGCCTCACGCCCACTCTGCCTCTTTCGCCGCCTGGGCTTGTGTGTTGTCTCGTCTTTGTTATCCCTTCATTATCCGACTGCCGGCGCGCCTCAGCCCTTTCACTGTGCCCTGCCCTTTCGATTTTGCCTTCCCCCCTTCACACATGTCGCGCTCCTGGTCCGACGCTCCCTGCCTGGCGTCGGGGCTGCTTCCCTGGTCGCCAGGTACGTCGTGGGTTTTGCTTGTCGCGTCCGCGTGCCTGTCCTGTGCTGTTGTGCGCGCCACCGAGCCCGGGCGGCGACATTTATCGCCGGCGCCGCTCGCCCTGCTGCTCCACGACGCCTCGGCCCACATCCCACAAGTCTTATCGCTTGCAACTAACACCTCTGCCTGCGCTCCGCTCGTTTTCGTTGGTTTGGGTTTAGTTTGGGCTGGTATTTACAACCCACCCACCCCCCTTATTTATCGCTCACACCTTGATGGTGTGTGTGAAGGACACCGCCACGGCGCCCAGGCTCATGTTGGTGAGCAGGTTACCCAGGGTGTGCACCACGGCCAGCGGCAGCACGTTCTTGATCTGAGGCGGGGAGGGCGAGCAGGCAGACGCAATGTTGTATAAGGCATTCGAGGTCTGTCAAAGTAGTTTCAACATCACATCGCATCGCGTCACATCAGATAAGTTATTGACCTGAGAAAGTGACCACCACTGCACATCCCACACCCCACACCCCACCACACAAAGCACGCTCCTCCCACCTCCCCCGCACTCCATTCCCACCCACCCCACCCCCACAAACCCCACACACTCACGGTGCTCCATGTGATCTTGGGCGCCCGCTGCAGGCCGCTGCCCCACGCCACCAGCGTCACGCAGCTGCCCACCAGGAACTGCGCCTCCGTGATGGTGAGCGGGAAGGCAAACGCCTTGAGCAGCTGTGCAAGTGCAAGGAAACAGAAATAGAGGGTTGGTTAAAGCCTGCTGAGGTGGATTTTCCAGGTGGCCGGGGGCCCCGGTGGGCGTGTGTGAGAGGGGTTGGGAGGCTGGGCTTGTGAGTTGTGATGTGGGTCGGGCAAGTACCTGCTTGTTATAGATGTTGAAGGCGATGTTGGCTGCGTACCAGCCCGCGAACATGGAGCCCAGCACCAACGTCTGCATCATCTCCGTGTGGCTGCTGCCTGCGGGGCGGCGGGCAGGGGGCGGGGGGGGGGCAAGAAAGGGGAGGGCCTTCAAGCGGTGGCGTCAACACGCTGGAGGAGGTTGCGTGCGGGCAGAGTTGGCGGTTGGCAGTCCAGTGCTGTTGCCTTGTGGCCCAGCCCGGCGTGTGTGCCACAAGCAAGAGATAGTGTAAGCAGTGGAAGTAATTGAGAACAGCAGGCGCCTGGAGGCGGGGGGGGGGCTTCGCGGGCGGCCAGCAGAGAAGTCATCCGTTTTGAACGGGGCTCGAGCGTTACGCGCCGGGGAAAACCCTGGTGCGCGGCAACAGTTACTCGGAGTGCATGGTGTCCAACGACACTGCTGTGACACCATTTACGTCAATACGACGGCAACTTGAGCATGGAAGGCGACGGGCACACGGCGGATGGTTTGGACTTGGAATCGCCTTCAAAGCGCCGAGACATGTGCCGACTTCTCAGCCGCGCCCGACGGAACGGCATCTTACCGTCAGAGACATCTCCAGCAGAGGCTGCGACCGCCAGGCAGGTGAAGGGACGGCGAGAGCTGACGCCCGAAACTGCAGAGCGCAGTGGAAATGCGCTAGACTGACCGGAAGCGCGCGCGACGCGCTGGGAGCTGGTCGTAAAGACCAGCGGATGACAAAAGGCTACATCCCTGGCCGCAAGGCTTGGGACCACTCGGGTCTTGAGAAGAGAGGACATCACACCGTTCTTTCTTCTTGCAGGCGACTTAGTGGTCGTTAGAAATATGCGTGCAAGTATTCGCTTTCCTGACTTGATGTAAAAGAGAAAGCCCTACCTAAAAGGGCAACTGACGCGATTGGCCGCGATTGGGCACCCCTCTTCAAGTCAGCCTCTGTCTTATAGCAGAAGAAGGCAGTACAGACAGATTATCGACATCTTTCCAGTATCTTTGAACAAACTTACAAAGCGACACAGCAAACTCGGAAGACTAATCGTCAGTCGGCAGGAGAGCTTATTCCCCTCGCCCCCATCACCTTTCCCAAGCGGTGGTGGATATGATATTTGATGAGCAACGCCCAGAAGCAGCCCCGGCGCAGCGAGGCCCAGCTCCGGGTAGCTTCGGGAATGGCGGAGCCCCGCTTCGTTTGCCTCTGTCGTCCTGGCCTGGAGTCACTGCAGGCGAATGTGTACGCCGACTGGCAAAGCGGGTGCGGTCGACCTGGGAGAACGAAGGTGGGCAGCAATTTGCGGGCCCAACAGCGACGTCGACTGCCGTGAACTCCGCGGAATTGCGACAGCGGTGGGCCGTTCCTAGCCCTGCGCGCTCGTTTTGCGCCGGACTTCCGCCTCGAGCAGTCGGTGACGGGTCCACGACTCTCGTTGGCGCCCTAGCATTTCGGGCCAACTCCGCGCCCGCGGCTGAGCTGGAGGCATTGGCGCCAGCGACACCGCCGACCGGCTGCTCGCACAGCCTTAAATCAGAGATATCGCCGCCCAGCTCGCCGCCGCGGGTCCAGGACGCGGGGCTCGGTATCGGTGCCTTCGTTGCTGCAGCTAGGTCGGTCTCGGCTCCCGCCTCGCTTCTTCCGCCAGCGCAGACTCTGCGAGCCGCGGCTGCTGCGACTGTTATCAACAACAACAGCGGCTCTCAGGGCCTGCTTAGCGCGGTGCTGGGTCGGGCCAGCACGGGTCAAGCCTGCCGCTGCAGCAGCGGGACGGGCAACGTAAGCGGCAGCCCCGCCCTCGCCTCCGCGGCCGCTACAACGCCAACAGCAGCAGCAGCAACGGCGCCGGCACCGCCTCCCACGGCTTCGCCAGCGCCAGCCCCCGACCCACATCACCAGCTGGCGCCGGCAGGCGCGTGCGAGTCGGACAGCGAAGAGGCCGCACCCACGGCGACGGACGCGGTAGCGGCGCAGGCGGGGCAGCAGCAGGAGCGAAAGCCGACGGACGCGGGTGCCGCGGCGGCCGGTGCCGTGACGGCTGGTGCAGACGCAGGTGCCGCCGAGGCCTGCGGCTACTACAGCAGCGATAGCGGCGAGCCGAACTGTGGGCTGCTGGTGAGTGTGGTGGTGGGCGATTCGGACCCCCACACGGACTCCCACACGGACCCACACGCAGAGCGCGGCTGGCAGCAGGAGGAGGGGGCAGCACCAGCACCAGCAGCGTTACACGCACACGCACACGCCGGCGGCTTCGGGCTAGCTGAGGCAGGCAACCTGCAGCAGTGCGAGCAGCAGCAGCAGCAACAGCCGCTGTCGCACGAGCACGAGCATGAGCTGCCGCTGGTGCCGTGGGACATTCACATGGAGGAGGGAAGCCCGCAGCCGCTGACGCTGATGACAGCCGCTGCTTCGGAGGCAGCGGCCTCGGCTGCAGACGCCAAGCACCGTCACCACCCTCACCACCACCAACCCCACAGGCCGCTGCATCACCACATCCACGTCCAGCAACTGCATCACGTGCACCACCCACACCCACACGCATACCACCCCCTGCACCCGCACGCCCACCACCCGCACCACGAACACCCGCCGCAGCCGCAGCCGCAGCCGCATGGCGCGTGCAGCCACGGCGCCGCGCAGGCACCGCACGCCGCAGGCTCTTACACCTCCGCAACCGCAGCCACAGCAAGCACAGCAGCAGAAGCAGCAACGGCGGCGGCGATCAGTGCTGACGAGGCGGCAGCCGGGCGCGGTGGCTGCAGCTCCCCGCTGGCGCCCTACGACATCTCCCGCAACGCGCTGTGGCGCGCCAGCGCGGCGCCGCGCGGCCGCCCGCCGCTGCCGCACCGCCTGCGGCCGGGCCTGCGGCACGCGCCGCTGCTCTCCTACGGCTCGGCTGTCTCAGACGACTACCTGGAGCAGATAGCAGGCCAGGTGGCGGCTGGCGGCGGCGGCGGCGGCGGCGGCGGCGGCGGGAGCGGGGAGGAAGAGTGGGTGGCGGCGCCGCCTTGTGCGATGCGGTCGCAGTGCGGCAAGGCCGCGCCGTTCGGGCAGGCGCTGGACCTGCAACAGCCTCTGCAATTGGGGGCCGGGGCCGGGGCTGGGGCGTGCGGGCTGCCGCAGCAGCTGCAGGCCGGGCCGCTGGGCGGGCCGCCGTCAGGAATTGACAGCGGCAGCAGTAGCGGCACTGGTGGTGTGGGGTCGCCGACGCCGTCGCCGGCGACGTCGCTGCTGGATGCAGCGGCGCTCAGTTGGGGCGGCGCGGCCTGGGCGCGCAAGGCCAGTCCCTTCGCGCAGATGGCGGCGGAGGCGGCGTCAGCCGACGGCGTGCTCACGCCACTCGCGCGGCCCGGCAGCCCAGACCCAGTTGCTGTGGCGGCTGCTACAGCCGCTGCTGCGGCTGCAGCTGCGGCTACAGCCTGTGGCGAGGTGATGGACGATGATGAGCTGGATTCCTACTACCTGCACACGCTGTGCGGGGGGGTGGATCCGCTGGCGGCCTTCATGTCGCAGGAGCTGCCGCCCGACTGCTGTGGCGATGACAGCGGAGGGAGCGGCGGCGGCGACGGCGGCGAAGGCGCGAGTGGCGTCGTTGTAGACGCGGTGCTTGACACCGCGGCGGCGCAGGTGGAGGCGCAGGCAGAGGATGTGGAGGCGCAGGTGGAGGCGCAGGTGGAGGAGGAAGAGGCGTGCGACACTCCGCCGACGCCGCCTCCCTCGCCGCGGTCGCCGAGAGAGGCCGAGGCCGCGACTGACGTGACGCAGGAGCGCCAGCAGCAGTGGGAGCAGTGGGAGTGGCAGGAGGAGCGGCAGGAGGAGCGGCAGCGTGCGGCGGCGGCGGCGGCGGCGACGGCGCACGAGCACCAGGATCAGCACCAGCTGCCGCCGCCGACCGGCATGCAGCCGCACCCTGTTGCCGCACTGCTGTTGCGGGCGGACACACCCGCGTTGCCGCTGGCCTTCCCACTGCCGGAGCCGAGGCCGCTGCCCAAGCCGTCGCCACCCGAGTCGTCGTCATCGTTGCCGCCGCCGCCGCCGGCCTCGGTCGGGGTCTGCGGCCACGTGGCGGCGCCGCCCCACGCGGCAGAGGCGCCAGTGGTGCAGCTGGCGGTTGCGGCGTACGAGCCCGAGCAGGACGAGGAGTCGATGCTGTTTGAGCTGGACCTGGCCCCGGCGGTGGCAGCAACGGAGCCGGCAGCGACGGAGTCGGCGGCGGTCAAGGCTCAGGCCGTGGAGGAGCCGGCCGTGGAGCCGGCGGCTGGGATGTTGGGCACGGCAATGGTCCATGTCGGCAGCGGCCGTGCCGCCATGGGTGATGATGGCTGCGGCAGCGGCAGCCCCATGCAATGCGACTCGCCGCTGCCCTCACCGCTGCCGCCGGCCGCGGTTGGCGAAACGGCGGCCGGTGCGGCGGCCGTGGGCGGCGTGACAGCGACTGCGGAGGACAATGAGTTGCCGGCGGCGACCGCGCACGCGGCTGCTGCTACTGCTGCTACTTATGATGCTGATGCTTCTGCTGGTGCTGCTGAGCGCAGCTACAGCTCTGAGGAGCTTCCGTTTGGTCTGTCACCACTAAACTCGCCGCCAGGCACACCGGCTGGCCGCCGCACCGCCGCCACAGCAGCCCTGCCGCTGCACACGCACACGAGCCACCAGCACCACAGCCAGCACCACTCTGGGCATGTCGGACACGCGCCGCACCACCCGCCGCGCTGGCCGCAGCCGCACCCACACCACCCCCAGCACCCCCAGCACTACCAGCCTCAGGTCGGCTACCACGCCCACCTCCAGCACCACCCCAGCCAGGAGCAGCTGCAGGCGCAGGCGCAGGCGCAGGGGCAGCACTTGCTACAGCTACAGCAGCTGCAGCTGCAGCACACCACGGCGCAGCTGCCTTCGCACTGGCAGCACCTGCTGCAATGCCCCCACTACGACGAGGATGCCAGCCTCCCTGAAACGGTGGCCGCAACAGCAGCTACAGCCGCGGCAGGCGGCACGGCTGTAGCAGCGGCAGGCGGCACGGCTGTAGCAGAGGCAGGCGGCACGGCTGTAGCAGAGGCGCCCCCACCGGTGGTGGTGCTGTGCTCCTGCTGCGACTATCACGTCTCGGAGCTCCACCCCGCCTCCGAGCGCAGTTTGCGCCGGCAGATGGAGAGCGCCGGCCTGGAGCTGCCGCCGCCGCCGCCCGCCGCGCCCCACCACCACCACTACGACCAGCTACTGCGGCTGCGGGCGGGTGCATGCGCAGGCGAGTTGGACGGCGCTGCGGCGTCGCTGCTGGCACACGAGGGCGCGGAGCTGGCGCCGCCAGCGGGCGCTGTTGGGGCGGCTGCAGCAGACGTGACCGGCAAGTCGGCTGGTAGCGCAGCTGCTGCTGCTGCTGCTGCTATTGGCGAGTATTCGCCGCAGCAGCAGCAGCAGCAGCAGCAGCAGCTGGTGTTGTGTCTGGACCGCGTGGCGAGCTGCGCGCACTGCGGCGTGGCAGGCGAGGTGCGCGGGCTGTTGGGCCAGGTGGTGTGGAACAACTGCTTCTCTGAGGGGGAAGAGGAGGAGGAGGAGGAGGTGGAGCAGGAGGAGCAGGCGGCGGCACATGCGCTGATGGACGAAGGCGCCGGCATCTAAGAGAGCCGGAGTTGGGAGTCGCATGCGCGAATGTTGTGCTGCGTGCGTGTGCTCTGTTAAGCTTGGTTGCATGTATAATAGGGCATGAGAAGAAACTTAACACGTACTACTTGCCTTCCTTTGGGTGCAAGTGAATGTACATAGAGCAAAGCTGTGGATCGGCACATTACTTAGTCCCCGCACTTTCATCAACGTGCTCCTGCTGCTTCTTATCCTTCATTATGCCGTTTTAGAGTGCCATGCATCGTCAGTCCCTGGCCTGGGAGCTTGAGGAGACCAGCAGTAGGGCGGGCTTGCTGTGTCGGGGGCACGCTGTGCATGGGAACGGGTGCCGGAGTTACGCACGAATGTAGCGAGCGGTGCATAAGCCACGTGGCATGCGGCGGCATGTGGTAACGGTAGGTGAATTGGATGGTCTGGCTTGCGTGCAACAGGGCTAGCTATTGATGAATACATGGACGACGCAAGGCGATGCAAGGCATGCAGCATAAGCACGATACAAGCACTGGGCGGCGGAGTCACACGCGGGCGCTGACGGAATGGAGCGGCGGAGTGCGGGGCTGTATCTGTGGTGGAATCTACGCATGCTAGGTGGCTAGGTGCGCGGTGGGAATAAAAACAGGTGCAGTGTGCTTCCGCAAAGGGACCAAAATAAGGTAGCTGCTCTTTAGTACAGGAGCTGTATATGATAGGCGGTGTAATAACAGTAGCAGTTAAGGGGCAAAACGTACATACTGTGTGTCTGCTGCACATGCTGGTGGTTCGATCGGCAGCGTGTGCCAATTTGGCTTACACTGAACAGGTGCAAACGATGTCATAAATGATGCGATTGTGTGTCGTGTGGGTATCGTGTGCAGGTCTTAATGGAGGGGGACCCAAGTAAAAGTGCATTACAGAGGTGTGTTGCGTGTTAAGACGCAAACGTTAGTGTAGCATAAACGGCGTGTGCCGGAACACGTGCTTTGAAAGTCCTTTGGATGTAGTAAACCCGTAATTCTTTGTCATTCGAGTTTGTTGGCAAATCGCCGAAAGAATGTTCGTGTGGGGGTGGATTGCTCATGTGACGTGAAGGTGACACGGGGCCTGCGCTTACGAAGAGTCGCAGACGCGGACTGTGAGGGGATGGCGGCCGTGTGGCCGTCCAGCAGATCACTGTGTCAGTGTGTGGGACTGGGGACTGGGGAGCAAGGCGCGGGAGCAAGGTGACTTGGATGCTTCATCGTGCGGGTACACACGCATGCGCACAGGGTGCGGCGGGGAGGACGGGCAGGTTGCGTCCGAGCAGCAAGTGGAGTTTCGGTCAGTCTTCCGTGCGAGGTGTGGGAGGTTTGCGTGCGAGGCACGTGCGTGGAATTTATGGGGGGGAAGTGTGTGTGTGTGTGTGTGTGTGTGTGTGTGTGTGTGTGTGTGTGTGTGTGTGTGTGTGTGTGTGTGTGTGTGTGTGTGTGTGTGTGTGTGTGTGTGTGTGTGTGTGTGTGTGTGTGTGTGTGTGTGGGTGATATGAGGCGGCCGATGTGGCCAAGGCATTGTGGCTGCTGCATTGCAATGCGAGGCGAGTGGTTGGCTAGTCGCAGTGGGGTTGCCGTGTGGAAGGTTTGTCGAGCTTGATGGACATCCATTCGGCCTGCTGCAGTTCGATGCGGGTTGACAACTAACGCAGATTGAGGTCAGCAATGCAGTAGCAGCGTGCAAAGGCACGTGCGGCGAGGTTGGTCTGTGGTGAAGCTGTAATACACTGTTGTCCCGTCAGGCTCCTCCATGAAAATGCATTGACTTGGGGGGGGGGGCAGGAACAAATGCAACAACAGTACAGTATTGCACAGCCCAGAGCATGCGGAGAGCCCGCCGGTCCATGCACTCATGCCTCCAGCCCCGCTCCCAGCTCCGTTCCCAGCGACACAACCCTGTCGGAGGCTCAGCGACTCCTCCATCAGAATGGCCACCACATAGCGAGGTGCTCTAACCGTGTTGCATGTGACCGCTCTGAGCCAATTCCGGGACTAGGGCGAACCGTGTGCGGCCAAGGGCGGGGTGCAAGGGTGCCAATGCGGGCCGCCGTGTTTTGCTAGCAAGCTGATGATGCATTCCGGACTATTGTTTGTGACACTTGCATATATATGTACGCACTATACGAACACAATTACTCCCAGCCGGACGAGTCGAGCGTTCTGTGTCAGCTTTGTAACGCATTTGCCGCTCGCATTCACGCATTCTGTGCGATCCATGGCTGCCTAATACCTACTAGATAGTAACTTGACGATAAAATGAAGGGCGCTCGCCCGGGCCTGACCGTCCCGGACTGGGAATCCCCCGCCACGCTCGGCATCAACAAGCGTGCAAGCCATGCGCCGCTCCGCTCCTTCCGTGACATCAAGTCCGCGGTCTCCATATTCCGACCCGGAGTGGTCGGCACCTGCCCCACGCAGTTGCAGCCTAGCGAGCAGCTGCGCTCGCAGCGCGCCGCTGCGACCCAGTCGCTAGCGGCCCGAGGCGTCGCGCCCCTGCCCGGCACCGGCATTCGGACCCTGTCAGGCTGCGAGTGGAGCTTCCAGCTGTTTCGGAATCCCGGGGAGGTGCCCGAGGATTTCGTGCAGCCGGGATTTGCCGCAGAAGGCTGGCACAAGGTGGGGATGTGGGGCAGGGGCGGGCTGCAAGGCTCGTGTGTTTCGTGGCGTGTCAGCTGCTGCGCGTGCCAGTGGAAGGACAGGGACGTTGGTGCATCACAGCTCCAGTCCCCTCAACTTGTGGCGCTACATGCCATACTGCAACCTACTAGCTCACGTCAGCAGCCCAACAGAAAGGCTTCCCGAACACCAGCTTTTGTCCCCTGGCCCCCGGACCGCCCCCACCCCACCTCCAGATCGCGGTGCCGCTGAACTGGGAGTGTGCGGGTTTCGGCACGCCCATCTACACCAACTTCACCTACCCCATCCCGCTTGACCCGCCCTTCGTGCCGGCGCTGGACAACCCCACCGGCTGCTACCGCCACACCTTTGTGCTGACGCCGGAGGAGCTGCCGCCAGGGTACAGGTGTGTGCGCGTTTGGGTGTTGCGTGTGCGGGTGTGTGCCCGTTTGGGTGTTACGTGTGCTGGTTTGGTTAACTTGGGTTGGGTGCTGCGAGGCTTGGCAGGCGACGATTCCCCTCTCTCTCTACCTCTGTTTCGTTGCGTGTTCCCTGAACACACGCACACGTGTTTCCTGCCCTTGCGCTCCCTTATGTACAACCACACACACACATCCTCCCCACCGCCCCACCACCCCGCCGCCCCAACCACCCCACCCAACCCACCACCCAACCCACCACCCAACCCACCACCCCAGGGCGTTCCTGCAGTTTGAGGGCGGCGACAGCTGCTTTTACGTGTGGCTGGACGGTCAGCTGGTGGGCATGGCCAAGGACAGCCGCACCACCGCCGAGTTCGACGTCACACGGCTGCTGGCGGGGCGGGCGCCGGGGCAGGCGCACACACTGGCGGTGCAGGTGAATGTGTGTGTGTGTGTGTGTGTGTGTTGTGTGTGTGTGTGTGTGTGTGTGTGTGTGTGTGTGTGTGTGTGTTTGTTGAGGGGGTGGGGCGGGGTGGAGGTGGGGTGGGACGGGGGATGGGCTTGAGTGGGCTGGTGGCTGCATGGGCATGCTTGGACTTGGGTGCGCTTGACCAGCATCCTGAGCCCCCCCTTCTACTCCAGTCATCCCAGTGCCATACCCCCTCCTACCCTCCAACCCACCCCCTCCTTACCCCACATACATCCCCACCTGTCCCTCTCACCCCTGTCCCCGCACGCACCCCTGTCCCCCGCACCCCTGTCCCCCGCCGCCGCCTTTCCCCCCAGGTGCTGCGCTGGAGCGACGCCACCTACCTGGAGGACCAGGACATGTGGCGCCTGGCCGGACTGCACCGCCCCGTGCACCTGCTCGCAAAGCCACCCACACACATCACAGACTTCACAGTGCGAACGCCGCTGGCCTTCGACCTGCCGGGCGCAGCCGCAGCCGCAGCCGCAGCCGCAGCCGCAGCCGCAGCCGCAGCCGCAGCCGCAGAGCCTGCGGCGGCGGGGGGTGCGGAGGGCGGCGCTGGCGCGCCGGTGCTGCGCTCGGCTGGTCTGGAGGTGGAGGTGTTTGTGGCGGGGCCCAGCGAGGAGGAGCTGGCCGGTAGGCGGGTGTGTGGGGATGGGTCTGAGGGCTGGGGCACGGGGGTTGGGATCTGGGGTTTGGGGCATGGCTGCCACAGGGGAGGGGGCGGGTTTGATCCGGGCGTGGCGTGCGAATGGGCGTGGGGATCGCGAATGCAGCGTGGCGCGCGTTGTCCACTCTCCTCCATGCGATCGCACAACGCCGCATTCCCAATCCGCCCCGCCCCACCGCCCGTCCTTGCCACTGCCACTGCCACTGCCACTGCCACTGCCACTGCCACTGCCACTGCCACTGCCACTGCCACTGCCACTGCCACTGCCACTGCCACTGCCACTGCCACTGCCACTGCCACTGCCACTGCCACTGCCACTCCCCCCGCCTTCACTTCTCAAATGATCATTAATGTACCCCCCCCCCCTGTGTCCCGCAGCCTGCAGTGTGGTGCTGCACCTGCTGCACTCGCACGACGGGTCGAGCGCCGCGCCGCCGCCGCCGCCGCAGCGCCTGACCGCCGGGCCGCGCCGCTGGTACGCGGTGGACACGGCGGGGCAGCGTGACCGCGCGGCAGCGGGCGTGGGCGGCGTGGCGCGGTTCAGTTTGGATGCGGTGGCATTGCTGGCGGGTGCCGGCAGCGGCGGTGGTGCGGGAGATGGGGGAGGAGGACGGGAAGGAGGGGTGGGAGGTGGGAGGGTGGCGGAGCCAGACCCGCTGGCGCATGACTGCAGTAACAGCAGCGGCGGCAGTAGCTGCGGCAGTGGCAGTGGTGGCATGGGGTTGCGGCTGTGGAGCGCGGAGGACCCGCACTTGTATGTGTTGGTGCTGGAGCTGCGGCGGGACGCCGGCGGCAGTAGCAGCAGCAGCAGCAACAACAGCAGCAGCGGCAACACGACGACAGCAGCAGCAGCACCCGCAGCAGCAGCACCCGCAGTAGCAGCAGCAGCGGTAGCCGAGGCGGAGGTGTTGGAGTATGAGTCTTGCCAGCTGGGTTTCAGGCACACGGAGTCGCGCGGCGCGGTGCTGCGGCACAACGGGCGGCCGGTGATGCTGCGCGGCGTGAACCGACACGAGTGGGACCACAGGTGGGGGCGTGTGTATCGGTGTGCGTGTGTGTGGGCGTGGGCGTGGGCGTGGGCGTGGGCGGGAGTGGGCGTGTTTAAATGTTTGTGTTTGTTGTTTGGGTGCCTGGTGTACCGTACCCAACACACATGCACCTTGTGTTCACTGCGGTAGTTTGAAGCTCTCCCTTCTCATTACCGTATCTCTGGTGCCGAAGATCAAGAGCTAGCCGCCGCCTGCCTGTATCCCCAATAAAGAATACAATCCCAAAAACCCCGCAGGCGCGGCAAGGCCCTGAGTGAGGAGCACATGGTGCGCGACATCCTGCTCATGAAGCAGCACAGCTTCAACGCCGTGCGCTGCGCGCACTACCCCAACCACGTGCGATGGTGGGTGTGAGGGTGTGGGGGTGTGCGGGTGTGGGTGTGCGGGTGTGGGTGTGGTGTGGGGTTAGGGGTGTGGATGTGGGTGTTGGTGTGGGTGGGAAGTCTGGCCGGAGGAGCGTTGATGCCGCCTCGCGCTGCATGTGGTCCCGGGGACCGGCAGGCAGGCAGGCAGGTAGGTCCTGGCGGTGCCGAGCCAGTGGTCGTGTGCTGCTCCCCGGGGGACGCCTGTGTGCGCCGCGCGCACCCTCGGCCGGCGCACCCCTCCCAAAGTATTATCGCTTGCAACTAACACCTCTGCCTGTGCTCCGCTCGTCTTCTTTGGTTTTGGTCTAGTTTGGGCTGGTATTTACAACGCCCCCTCCACTGTCTGCTGGTCGGCAGCGACAAGCCAATGCGCTCCCTTGCTTTGCCCACTTCCATGCACACCCACTTCCGTGCGCTTCGTTTTTCTTGTGCTCTTTAACTCAGGTACGAGCTGTGTGCGCACTACGGCCTGTACCTCATAGACGAGGTGAACTTGGAGACACACGGCTTTGACCCCATGTTCACGGTGAGCGGGTTGGGTGGCACAGTTGAGTGGGTGACTGGGAGTAATCGTGAGTCGTGTTTGTGTGTGTCAGAGAGCACGAGGGATTGTGGTTATGTGTACTTGTGCTTGTGGGTAAGTGTGGTTGCAAGAAAGTGTGTGTGCTGGGAGCGACTCCTTACATGGCATGCGTGCCACCGAGCTCCAAATCCTCATTCTTTTTAACGCCCCCAGGTGGAAAAGCCTTTTTTGGGTAAGCTCTATTCAACATTCTCCCGTTTTGTCACGCCCACCTTCCATCTCTCCCCACGTGCCGGATCCTGCCCCCTACATCTTCACTTCTTGTAAATCAATCATGGGTGTAACGATACGGTATGTTGCCCCCCCCCCCACACACAGGACAACATGTCCAACCCCGCCAACTCCCCCGCCTGGGCCGCCGCCATTCTGGACCGGGCTGTCAACATGTACGGCAGGTGAGTGGGCGTGACGTGTAGGTGGTGTGCAGGAGGTGGTGGGGAGGAGCGGGTGGATGGTGGGGAGGAGCAGGTGGGGAGGAGTGTGAGCGGGTAGGTGGGGAGGAGTGTGAGCGGGTAGGTGGTGGGGAGCGAGGCTGCTCCTGGGGGCCTGGCAGCTAGCTAGCTCGTGTGGCGAACAAAATGACCGCGCACGAAGCAGCATTCACGAGCAGATTGCAGGGGCCATGCGCCCATTTCACATCCATCTGCCTTTGTCTCTGACTCTCTTTTCCTTTTCTTTTTCCTTTTCTTTTCCTCGCTGCTCGGCAGGGACAAGAACGCGCCCGCTGTGATCATGTGGTCGCTGGGCAACGAGGCGGGCTACGGCCCCGCGCACCTGGCCATGGCGGGATACCTGCGAGCCAAGTGAGCACTGGCGTGTGTTGCCTTCTGGCATTACGCCTTTAGCTAATCTTTATCCAGTTATATGTGCGACGAGCACTCTTGCCAGCAAGCAACATAGTAACGAGGGGAGCGAGGTGGGCAGGGGCTAACCCTAGGTGTGCAACCCCCACGGGTTACGGTATGGGTTGGTGGGGTGGCGTGGAGCAGGGAAGCCCCGGGCGTGGGGCATATGTGTGGCTGGGTCTGGCAAGTCGTTCCTTGCACTGGGTAGCGAGTTGGGTTGGGACCCGGGGACCCCGGGGCCGGCGGCAGCGCACATGCGGGAGTGCGAAGAGAAGAGGGCAGCTGCAGGAAGGGGGGGCACAGGGCGGGCGGGCGGGCGGGCGGGCGCTTGGCCAGACATCTGATACTGCACTCTGATGACACACACACACACACACACACACACACACACACACACACACACACACACACACACACACACACACACACACACACATACACACACACATACACACACATACACACGCGTGTATGGAGGAATTGTTCCGTTTGTTTTTTGTTTAACACACACACACATACAAACACACACGCCCGTGTCCACGCCTGCCGGCTGCAGGGACGGCTCCCGGCCCATCCACTACGAGGGCGGGGGCTCGCGCACCGCCGCCACCGACGTCGTCCCGCCCATGTACGCCCGACCCCACCAGCTGCAGGCAGGGAGCGCGTGTGCGTGTGTGGCTATGTGCGTGTGTGTGCGTGCGCGCGTGTGTGCGCGCGTGTGTGTATATGTGTGTCACGTGTTTCGCGTGTGCGTGTGCGTTTGTTGCGTATGCATGGGAGCGCACTAGGGGCAGATTCCCGTCGGGGCCACCCCCGTCCCATAGGCCCCTGAGGGCGGCCACGGCTGTGGTCCCGGCGGCAGTCTGTCCCCAGGCAGCCGTCCTCTTGGACAGCGTTTTGGAGCCGTAGCGACCAAGGCGCAGGCTATCAGCATGGGTTTGGCTGAGCTTGGCTTAGGCCTTGGCGGAGGCGCCCGTACGCAGGCTCGGATATGACTGTGATGTTGTGTGATGATGGGCCCAGACGAATGGGCGCAAGATGCATACAGGGGCCGCCGATAATCCCACACATCAAACCCTCCTCCCGCACACGCCACCCGCTCCCCAACACACACGGCCCCCCATGCGGTACACACACCGCAGGCTCTGACCGCGCTGGTGGACGCGGGAGAGGAGTCGCGGCCGATCATGCTGTGCGAGTACGCCCACTCCATGGGCAACAGGTGTGTGTGTGTGTGTGGGGGGGGGGGGGGGGGTGCGTGTATGTGTGTCTTTGTGTGTGTGCGATGGGACAGGGTTTAGGCAGGTCGGCGAGGTCCCGTAGGATGCAGCTGACGCCCATACCGCAAGCAGACGGCAAACAATTTGCAGCGGCAGAGCAGAAGTGCATGGCTGGTCGAACGCCGGAGTTACTGTACCGACAAGTTGCTGGCTGGCTGGAAGTTTGCTGATGCGCATTCCTCACGCTCCGGGCGCCCGGCCAGGCGATAGCACCACACAGACACACCGCAACGCCACACTCGCGATGCAGAGCCGCAGCGCGCCTGCATATGTGTGTGTGTGTGTGTGTGTGTGTGTGTGTGTGTGTGTGTGTGTGTGTGTGTGCGCGTGTGCGCGTGTGTGTGTGTGTATGTGTGTGTGTGTGTGTGTGTGTGTGTGTGTGTGCGTGTGTGTATGTCTTGTGTGTGTATGTCTTGTGTGCGCGCGCTTGCCGCGTGCGGCGACGCACAGACCCCCGCGCACTGGTTTTGTACGTGTACGGGACGTCCTGGCGCCCGCACCCCACGCCAACACCCGCCCCCGCCCTCGCCGCCACGCGCCGCCATGCAGCACCGGCAACCTGTCCGAGTACTGGGCGGCTCTGGAGGCGCACCCCTCGCTGGCCGGCGGCTTCATCTGGGACTGGGCCGACCAGTGCCTAGTGGGCCGGGCCCGACTGGGCGACGGACGGCAGGTGCGTCACGCGAGCGACATTCTTAATGTGCTTTTGTGTTGCTGTCATATCGATCCTTTGTATTTGTGTATGCAATTATCAAATTGAATTTTAAATGCTGGATCGTTGTGGGCTGCTAGGGTTTAGTGCCGCAGCCTGTGCTAAACTGGTCGAGTGCAGAGGGTTTTTTAGGGCGAATCCTAGGCGGCTTGCGCGGGTGTGCAACGTCGGGTAAGGACTGTGCAGGATTGCAGGTTCCATGAGGGACTGCTAGGGCGGTTTAGTGCCGCACCCGAGCAGCGCCAGAGCCTTGACTAAACGGTCGGACTGGGAGGTTTTGTTATAGTATAGTATTCATGGTACGGGGGTTTTACATTGACTACGGCACGGTTTGGGCAATTTGTACCGTTTACGGCCACGGTTTTGAGGGCTGTCCAATGAATGATGAGGCAGAGTTAGTCGGGGGTGCATTGAGGGCTGGGAAAGTATTCGTGGGCGAGGGCCACAGCGGCATGGCAGGGCGCGGCGGTGTGTGTGTGTGGGGGGGGGAGGGCGGGCGACACCCCTACCGACCCACCCCTCGGGTGCTCCAAACCTTACTCTCCCAGTCTTCACACCCCAAACAGTCATTTCTTGCCCCATCTCCTTCCCTCCCCCATCCCATCTACCCTCACACCATCTCCCGCTCTCCCTTGCACCCCTGCCTGCGCAGGTCGAGTACTGGGCGTACGGTGGCGACTTCGGGGACGCACCCAACGACGGCCAGTTCTGCGCAAACGGGCTTGTGTTCCCGGATCGATCGCCACACCCAGCACTGTTCGAGGTACGGCAGGTGAAGGGGTGGGGCGCCGTAGTGCTGTCAGTGACACGTGACACGTCGGGCTGGTGGGAGGTAGGGACGTGTGCGAGGTAGGGCGGCGCGTCAGGCTAGGTAGGGCGGCTCCGTCTGGCACGGCCACGGTCGCAGCGGCCAACTGCTTTTAGATCTGACGTCCGTGTAAGGGAGGCAGTGTGATACTTTATTCGCCCCAGCCGCCCCGCGCACTCCGCTCCACCCTCACCACTGGACACCCTCACACCCACATTCACACATACCCCCTGCCGCCCACGCACACCGCCCTCAGGCCAAGGCAGTCATGGCGCCATTGGCCTTCGCGTGGGCACCCGCCCACACCAGCCCAACCGACGCCGCCCGCAATGACGCCGGCGCCGCCAACCGCCAACCGCTCAAGCTGCTCATCCAGAGCAAGTACGACATGTGCCGTACGCGTCACCTGGCGCTGCAGGCGCGGCTGCTCGTCAACGGCCGACCTGTGCCGTGCGCCGCCCTCGGCGCCGCGCCCACCGTACCGATCGTGTCAACCGCCGCCGCCGCCAACGGCCAACCGACACCGTTGTATGACGGCGGCTGGTACGATCTGACCGTTAGTCAGCCGCTGGATGTGGCGCCGCGGTCCCGGGCCGAGCTAGACCTGCCGCTGACGCCGGCGGGGCTGGCGGCGGCAGTGATGGCGGCGGCGGCGGCTGACGTGCCTTTCATGGCCGTACATTTGGACGTGCACGTGGAGGTCCGAGCTGTACTGCGGCGCCGTACGGTGTGGGCGGAGGCGGGTCACGTGGCGGCGCACACACAGCTGGAGCTGCCGCCGCAGGTGTGCGTGCGCATGGGATACGGGGGCGTGTGCATTGTGCGCCGCCGCCACCCGTTGCTACCGTGATTTGCGTCGAGCCCTCCGTCCCCTCCCCCTGGCCGCTCTTTTGGTAACGACTTGGTATGCAGTCTTCAGTGCATCCTGTACCGTGTTTCCAACCATCTTTGCAACCCCTCATGCCACTGCCCCCATGCAGCTGGACCGCGCGGCACTGCTGCGCGAGGTGGCCTCAGCCGCCGGGACCGCGCCAGGCGCCTCGTGCCAGGCGGCTGCGGCTGCGGCAGCTGCGGCTGGCGGGCTACGTGTGGCGCGGGTGAGTGTCAGGCGTACGGTATGTTGTCGGCAAGCATATGGTAATGGCCGGCGACTTGGATGGTGACTTTCGGCTGCAGCTGGATCAGCCGTGCTTCTTTCTGCGAGTCAGTATTGTCCGTGTGGCTCCACGTGCGCGCAGGACCCGTCCACGGGCACGATGACAATCACACGTGCCGCCGGGGAGCCGTCCAGCACCGCCACCGATGCGACTGCCGGTGCCCGGCTAAGCCTGCTTGTCATTGGCGGCGGCAGCGGCTGCATAGAGCAGTTCGAGGTGCTCCCCGCTAGTAGCAGCAGCAACGTTGGCAGTAGCAGTAGCACCGGCAGCAGTGGCAGTAGCGGCGGTACCGGCAGTAGCGGCGGCGCCGTGCCGCTGCTGGCGGCGCCCCTGGAGCCGTGTTTCTTCCGCGCCGCAACCGACAACGACCGCGGCGGCAGCGGCGGCAGTAGCTACGCTGGCCGCTGGGTGGCGGCGGGGCTGGACCGGTTGCGGGTGGCGGGTGAGCGGGGCGGCGTCGGCGTGTGGCTCTCGTGTACAGTGTGGATAACGGCGTGTCTTATTGTGGCTCACAGATCGGCAGATGTTACGTGGCGCATGACTTCTGACCATTTTTCTAATCACCCTTGTGTGTGTGTGGGCTGTGCTCACAGGCCCAGTGGAGCTGGCTGTTGTTGAGACCGGTGATGGTGGCAGCGGCGGCGGCAGCGGTGGTGCGCCCTCGCGTGTGCGCGTAAAGGCGTCGTGGGTGCTGCGCCCTACGCCCAAGGAGGACTGCGGCGCAGGGGGCGTGCAGGTGCGCGGATGGAGCATACCAGCTCGCGAGCCAGCGAGGGCCCTTACTGAGGGTGGCTTGCAGCTTGCTGCTGTGACACAGGGCTGTGCAAAACTTCCTCGGCACCCCACTGCTTGTGCTTCCGCAAATGTAGCAACATTACAGTCCTGCAACTTGCTGAGGCAGCAAACCCATACCCGGTAACCCGGTGCTTGCTGCCGCCGCCGCGCTGGACAGGAGGGCGTGGGCATTGGCGAGATGGGCGGCGCGCACTGGTTCGCCACAACAACACCCGCCGCGGCCGCCGCGGCCAGCAGCAGCCCGGACGCCGCCACCACCGGAGCAGACCCAGCCGCGCCGCCGGCGCCCGCCGGCCCGGAGGGCCAGATCCGGATCACGGCGCAGTACGATATCGAATCCAACGGCTGGATCCAGATTTCTTGGATCATGGACACCACCGGCGCGCTGCCGGCCCGGCTGCCGCCGGGCCTGACGCCGTCGCTCCCGCGCGTGGGTGTGCGGCTGGCGGCGCCGCCGGGTCTGCGGCAGGCGGTGTGGCTGGGACGCGGACCACACGAGTGCTACGCCGACCGGAAGGCGGGCGCGCACGTGGGACTGTACGGCGCCGCCACCGCCGCCATGCGCGTGCCGTACGTTTTCCCGCAGGAGAGCGGCGGCCGCGCTGATGTGCGCTGGCTGGCGGTGCTGCCAGAGCCGGCGGTGGCGGTGGCGGCAGCGGCAGCGGGTGCTGGCGCAGGTGGCGCCGTTGGTCTCGCCGCTTATGCGGCAGCAGGGCCGGCGGCGGCGGCGGGCACAGGGGCGGCGGCGCCGGGAGCGCTGCTGCACGTGTCCGTGTCGGACCACTCAATGGAGGCCGTACACGCAGCCCGCCACGAGTACGAACTCAGTGGCGGGCGTGGGCCGTCCGGCACCTGCTACGGTCCAACCGCCGCCGCCAGTGACGACGGAGACAGCGGCGGCGCCGCCGCCGCCGTGGCGGCGCCGCCGCACCCTGCTGACGTGGACGCCGCCAGCCGCCGGCTGACGCACGTGCACATCGACCACGTGCATATGGGCGTTGGCGGCGACGACAGCTGGAGCCCCACCGTACACCTGCCGTACCTCGTACCGCCGGCAGTATACGAATGGGTCATGGCGCTGGCGCCCACCAGTGGGCCGGAGGCGGCGGCGGCGGCGTACTGCGGCGCGAGCGGCGGTGGCGGTGTACGGCCCTAACGGCCGGGTTTTGAGGGTGTGGCGGCGTGGCAGTCGCGCTAGCTGGGGCGTTGGGTGCGGCGAATGAGTCATATGCAAAGGCAGTTCAGGATTGCCACGCCCCAGCGCCGGCACGTGACTCGGGGGCACTCGGCTGTGCGGTGCCTGCAGTGCCGTATGTGGAGGTTGTGGTGAAGTTGCGGTTGGGCGATTGGGCTCCCGCGTCTTACGCGCGGGTGACGCCAGAGGCGTTCGGCCCGCGGAGCGTTCCATGCGGTACGCACATTACTAGGTCTGTGCCCCATGCTGCTCCCTAGCTAACCTAGCGGTGTGGGGCTGTTGCCGAGGTCCAAGTGACTTGACTGCAACATGGCTCGACGCAATGACGCAACAGCAAAGTCGTCGGTCCTGTGCCTCTGGGGGCTCGCAATTAGGCCGGGGCAACCAGGGCAACCTAGGCTCGCTCGAGCTCAGCAGCGCGCGCCGGGCGCCATATCACGTCGCAACAACTAACAAAGTATGACCCCCTGGCGCAGTTCAGGGTTAGGGCGTGGCAGGATGTATGAGAGAGTGGCATGGAGTAGCGGCTGTGCTGGGTGTCAGGGATGTCAGTCAAGCAGGGCGGGCGCCGGGCGGTGCAGCTGCCGGCCTGCCCGTACTGCTGTTGCCGGCCCAGAGCTCTGTAACAGCTTTCACCTGTGCAGCCTTCCTCCAAATAATCACGCTCGGTCGCCACGCACGCACGCACGCGTACACACGCACGCACGCGTACGCACACACACACACACACACACACACAGTACGAGCACCGCGTTTACCGAGACGCAGCACGAGGACGTGCCGACGGCAGCGGCAGCCTCACTTGACAGCATCCAGGGCACTCTGACGCGTCTGTGACAGACAGTGCGCTGGGAGCGGCGCCAACTGAAGCATCGATGCTACCAGGCAACCTCACATGCCAGCAGCATGGCGCGAGCTACCCTGTTACAGCAACGCTGAGGCGCGGTCCGCTGCTCACGCCACGGCAGCCAACTTCTGGGGCTGTGCGGTGCCCAAAGTAGAGGTAGCGCAAATCAGCGCGCTGCGATGGCCCAAGGAGGCGCGGTGGCAGCGGCAGCTACAGCAGCGAACACTGGGGCTGCGGCGGCGGAAGCAGAGGAGGCGGATCCTGACCCTGATGAGCTCCCGCCTACGCAGCTGCTGACGCCGCCGCCGCCAGGTGTCCATCCCGTCCAGTTATCGTGCGCTCGCGCAGTTGGGGACTTCCGGTCGCGTTTGTTGCAGTTCACACAGCTGGGCGTGCCCCGCCAGGGCTGGGAGGTCGTGGATGCCTCTCTGGCACGCACCCCATCCCAGCGGTGCGCATCAGCAAACTTGGAGCCAGCCAGCAACTCGTCGGTACAGTAAATCCGGCGTTCTACCAGCCGCGCACTCCTGCCCTGCCGTTGCAAGTTGTTTGCCATCTGCTGGGGTTTGGGAATCAGCTGCACCCTACGGGACTTTGCCAACTTGCTTTACCACTGTCCCACCGCACACCCATCCCAGCGGTGGTGGATGTTTGTGCGCTGCCGCAAGCGTCAGAGCTGCAGCCGGGGGCTTGACGATGGAGCAACCCCCCACTAGAGGCGCCAAGAGCGCGTAGAAGAGTCGTCAGCGCATACGTAGAGCGCCCAGCAGGCAAGAGTTTGGGGATGAGATGCAGACGGGATATGGGAGAGCAGGGGCTGTCTCAGGGTTTTGCGAAGTGGGTTGGGCCCGGGGTTGACCACAAGCTTGACCACAAGTCATGGCATGCTCGCGCTAGTCATCTGGCACAGAACAGCTGCAGGTGCACTGCAGGTACTGCTGCACTCCCCGTCACCTTGCCCGTCACACGCCAGCAGCGGCTGCCTGAGGCAGGTCAGAAGTTCTTGCATCGACACAGGACCGACGGGGTTTCATCCAGGGGGTATACCTCCCTGAGAAATGTGGCTTGAGGCATGCACAACAGAGCAATGCTATATGCTATATAGAAGATACAGTTCCATGGGGCCTGCGGGCGTGGTGTTCGGACTTGTCACGTATAAACAGTCGTTGGGCGGTGTCCGCTCACTCGCTTAAACCACGCATTATCTGCAGTGTTGCATGCAAAGCATCTAACAATATGCCGTTACCCAAAAACGTCAAGAAAAGTTGCGAACCGATCGCAGCACGTCGCCCATAACTGTGTCACTCGTGGTGTCTTAGGAGCCCATAAGTTCACATCATTGTATATGCGCATGCCCCATACTAGCACTAAATAACCAAACCAACGAGCTGCCGTCAACCCCTCGCGCGTCAATAAACTGCACATTCCTTGCGTCTTCTTATTTGCCTGGCTTGCTCAGTGCAACTTTAAGCTCTATATTGGCTCAGAATTAAGAGCCCAGGCTGTCAGGCTTTACTGGTACTGTAGACTGAGTCGTTTCACAAGCCTCGTGCTTGGCGATCAAGTCCCTTCATATTAGGCAAAGAACCGCAGAAAATGCACGCTGGGTGAGACCGGCAGGCCTTTTGCGGGCCTGCTGAGGCAGGCACGATGGTCTTCTGCTGCTTCGCACCCCAGGAGCCTGCTTCTCCACCGACAGCAGGTCGCAGCCAGGCAGCATCTGTGCAGCGCGAACCGGAGCCCACTGTAGCTCAGGAACCCGAGAAGGTCGCGCTTCCGGCTGTGCAGCCAGCCCCAGCCCCGCAAGAACCGGTCCTGCCCCCAGCAGGCCAGACAGAAGATGCGGGCCGAGCAGGTTCATTTAGCCGTGGCAGCTTGCCAACGCAACTATCACAGGTGAGTGCACGGAGAAAGGTCGGCCCAAATGCGGACATTTGCGCTTCGGATAGTCGCGTTAACCTCCCGTGCCCATTGCTAACATGCATCAACATGCAAATGGATACAGATATTAGCTGGCGTGCCGGCAGCCGGGGTCCGGAGCAACGACCTGTGGACTAACTTGGCGAAATGTGCGGACAGTCTCGTGGGCTCACTTTCCATCACAGCATCCAGGTACGTTGGCTTGGCAAGGTCATGGGCAACTGACCGCTCCGGATAACCTAACGTCACTGATGAGAGTGGAATTCAAGGGGGGGCCGGAAAAGTCATACTTAATTGTCCGTTGCCCAGGGCAATGGACACGATGAAAACGCTATCGGACATGAGCATGGCCGCAACATACAATTACCCGCTACCGAGACTCGACTGTGGATGGCTGTGAATTGTCCATCAAAACTGGGTCGAGCACAACGTTCCAACAACGCCAGCCCAGCGCGCCAGCTGGTGGTAGTGCTGATAAGTTAGAAGCTGTTTTTGCTACACCGTCCACATGTCTCCAGCGAAACGCGGGCAGGGCGCTGGTATCCGGGTACCAGCACCTAGACCTTGCACTCCCCTCGGATGGACATAGGCGTGCCATTGCCCTAGCAGGGTTATAGCCGGTAACGGTAATGAGGACAGGCCAGATTACTGCTTGCACCGTCCGGGCAGGACGCGGGGCCGGCTGGATGTTGTGGGGTTGGCCACGGACGCCTCGGGCCTGCATGACACATGTGACATGTACTGCTGCACCCATAGCTGCATGCTGCCTTGCCGTCCCTTGCTCCTGTAGCTTCTACATCTTCACCACTTCACGGCGGTTCTGCAAAGTCATCCCCAACACGGCCTCGCCCATGACTGCCGCGTTGCGGAAAAGTGGGTGGGAGCTGTGCCATGCGGCGGAGACGCCGAGTGCGGCGCAGGTCACAGGCAGCCGCACGCCTTCGTACTTCCAGGTGGGATGTGGCGTGGCGGGAATGGGTTGGGGCAAGGGCGCTGGGCGCACGGTTTCCCGTGACGCCTGGCAAGGCTGGCACTTTGTCGGAACGCGGTCTGACCTCAGGCCTGATGTGTACTGCCGAATGTGAAGTGCACGATGTGAACCCTCAGCGCCGGGGTTATGTACTGCACAGGTGCCGCGCGCCTCACCGACGGCGCACCCACGGGCCGTGCCGTCCGACTTCCAGCTCCTGCACACGCAAGCTGGTTGCCAGGCGTTCCTCATACTACCACTGTACCAGGTGCGTGATATTACTAAGCGTGTGTCAGGTGTGGCTCTCCACATGTGTGTGTTGGGGCGCGCATGGGAAGCTGCGCTTATTCGACCGGCCATGTGCTTGGTGCGGGCCACTCAGCTGCGAGGGCCCATGCTTCTCGTGGACAGATCGTGTCTGAGGCTGCAATACTCGGACAGCGCCGAGGCAGCCACCGTTGAAGTGCAGCAGCGCCCTTTTGCCGCCGCTGCCGGGGGTTATAGGAACTGTTGCGCATGCGGTTGCCATTTGTACACACAGCCTCGGTGTCTCCGTCTAAGCTGTCCTGTCTTGACTGTCTCCACTTGGGGGCCACAGGGCCACACGGTGGTTGGCGCGCTGATGCTGGCGCACACGGAGCCCATCCCCACGCTGGCCGACCACCGCTGGCTGGCCGCGTACCTGCCGCTGCTATCGCTCTACCTCACAGGTGGGGGCCTGGTCGGAGCGTGTCGGGTTGGGCTGGGGCGGGTCGGGGATCACAGGGGTGCCAGCCTGGAAGTGCGGGATCGAGCAGGGGACAGAGGGCGCGCAGCGGGCATGTGCGAGGGGGGCAGTCCCCCCCTCGAGGATATGCGCTATGCGGCAAGGTTAACGCCGCTCTGGCCGGCGGCTGCTGTTCCTAATTGCCACATGCACAAACTCATGAACCCGCCCAACTCCCCACGACAGAGACGAGCGCGCTTAAGCTGGTCAACTTCACAGAAAAGATCCAGACGGCGTTCAGCCTGAACCAGCTGGCGTGGATTGTGAGCAGCGAGCTGGACACGTGGTTTGACTGGTGCCACCCAGACGACACGGAGGCCCGTCTGGTGCTGCTGGCGCCGGGTGGGTGTGAAAGCGCGGCGGGGGACGGCGGGAGGCACACCAGGGTTGCGGAAATGGTTTCAGGCCTGCGTGCGCGTGGTAGAGAGCGTGGGGCGGAACGGAGGGAGGGGAGAGGCAGGAAGTGTGGGCATTGGGCGGGCCGGTGGCAGCTCGTGGTGCGTGACTAGCATGCCAGTGTGGCCGGGCCTGTGGACGAGGGGATTCAGGGGGCGGCGGGGCGGCTCTGGAAGGACTAGGCTCGCGAGTCGGGCGGAAGCGGTGGGGCCGGGTTGTTTGCTCAGCCTGTGTCGCCCCCACACGTTGTCCTTGCCGACACCGTCCCTTCAACCCGTCGTCGCAAGCCCGCGTGCCGGAAACCCCAAACACGTCCCACGCGACCTTGCCCGGGCTCCCGCCCTCGCCTCTCCCCGCCCCGCTCTCAACGTTCCTCCCACCCACGACCCCAACCCAATCCTTCTCCTCCGTCAGACCAATCCGCGGCCATGGTGCTCTCGCGCTCGGTGGGCACGCTGCGCGCTTTCGACCCCGTCAACTCCATAGATGTGTTGGTGTCAGGCGGCGTGCGCAGCGGCTCCGCCTTTGGCGCCAGCGCCAGCGGCGTGGGCCGCCGGTCGTCCGCCAACATGGACCCCGACGCGGCGGGCGGGATACGGCGCGACGCTTCCTTCGCCAGCCGGCAGATGCTGGGCGGCGGGCTGGCGACCACGGTCACGGGCGGCAAGCCGGTGGGTGCGCTTGTGGGTTGTGTGCGGGGTCTGGGCGATGCGGTACCGGTGGTGGGAGAGGGATGCGGGCTGTGTATCGTGTCAGCGACGGTGGTGGTGGTGGCGGCGTTGGGCAGCGCCATAACTAACATACAAACAAGTCATGTCTGGGCCCCCGCCTCCTTCCCAATTCTCTCCAGGTTCCCGACGAGGGCTTGCTGGGCACGCACATGAGCCTGTCCAACACGCTGACGCGGCGCTGCCTGGCGGAGGGCTCCAAGCTGCTGTTCGTGGCGGACGTGATGGCGGCGCTCAAGAAGTACGGCGAGCCCTGGAAGGACGTGTTCATGGAGCAGGCGCGGGTCACCAACCCCACCTGGTGAGAGCGCTTGGGCTGGGCTGGGCTGGGGTGGGCTGGGCTGCCGACATGTGGGTCAGCTGCGGGCATGGAGGAGAAGAGTCAGGCGACTGGGGACTGGGGGCGAGTGCAGTACGTGGGCCTAATGGAACCCCGGGGAAAGCTGAACGCCTTGTGAACTGGGCGCATTTGTAGAAGCGGAGACAGGGTATTTAGCCAGGGTTGGTAGATAGGGTATTGCTGCGGGAGACCCACCACCCCGCCACTTCGCCCCTCGTCCCGTTACCTCTGGCCACTGGCCACATCGCTATGATGTGGCGCTCTGCCTCCTTCAACCCCACGCCGCCACCTGACGGCTCCAGGCTCCATGCCTCACGCAGGGTGGTGGCGGCGCCCATCGCGCACGGCGGGCGGCATCTGGGCGCCATCCTGTGGCTGTCCTCCAGCCGCCTCAACCCCAACATGCTGGCGCAAACCGCCAAGGCCTCGGTGCCGCTGCTGCTACACACCGTGGCCCGGCAGGTGCGGAGCTTGGGTTGTGGGGTTGGGGAGACCGAGAGAGGGAGGGTGCGCCAGGGGTTGCGCACGGGCTGCTCGGTGCTGGAGGCTGGGGCTGGGGTTTCAGGACATACTGTAAAGAGACATGCAAGCCATGTATCAAAGAAAGAAACGATGAGGGTTGTGTAGCGACGGTTTACAGGGGAGGGGCTTTTGCAAACGTGTATTCAGGCAATGCGGCTTCGCCAAACCGAGAGAGGGGCCGAGCGTCGGATGCAGTTTGAACACGGGGGGTGACGGCAGTGGGTTTAAGGATGCAGTATGCCGCAACGCTGCGGGTTTTGCGAACTGACAAGCGGGTTCAGCTGGTGAACTGTGGGGAAGGAAGCCCACCGTCTGCCACCTCTATGCGTTCGCATCTCTCCACCCCTCACACGCCGTCCCTCCTGCCGATGCCGGCGTCCGTCACCTCCCGCCGCGCGCTGCCCCGTCCGAATCCTCTCCTCTCCGCTTCATGGTCGGCTACATCCTGCCGCCTTCATGCCGGTAGTTCGTCCATCACTTCTCATAACCAACGACATACTTCACACTTTTGACTTTTGGCACCAACTGCACGCGTCTTCCATCCTCCTCCCACGCCTCCACCACACCACACACAGGTGGTGCACCTGATCCAGCAGGTCAGCAGCGCCGCGGGCGCGGGCATGGACGACCCCACCGTGTTCTGGAGCCAGCTGCTGGCCTTGCCGCACCTCAACATGCTCAGCGGCGCCACAGCCACCGGCCTAGCAAACGGCGGCGGAGGTGCGGGCGCGCGCGCGAGGGATGGGGAGGGGGGGGTGGCGCTGCCGAGGTTCGGGCATGGGGATCGGGATGTGGGTCGGGTTTGGGCATGCGCCAAATGCTAATGCGGAGCCTCCTCTTGCGGGGCGGATTGGGAGGTAGCTTGTAGCTGGCCTGGGTCTTGGGTTGCCATGTCGGGACCAATGTGATCTTCCCTTGTAAGCACGCGTCTTGTCAGCGTCTTGTCAACTTGTGTTGTCTTCTGATTGCTGCCAAACCCCGCACAGGCACGGGCCACCTGGACACCGCAGACATGGCCTCCAGCCTGGGGAACTCCATGGTGGGAGGCGGCATGATGGGTGGACAGGTGCGGATGCGCATGCAGGGATATCATATGCGTGTGTGCGGTGTCCTTTATGGGAGGCGCGGGACCGCGGGAGGCTTGGGGACAGGTGTGCTGGCCGTGCAGCACCATTGCCGAAACACAGCGCACGGCCGCTCGCCCTGCTGCTGCCCAGTCCTTTTTCCTAGCCACCCGCCCTCCTTGCCCGCCACACCAGACACCAGGCAATTTCCTGATGACCGCATCGCACGCCCTGCTGCTACTTAACATAACAGCTGGTCGGCGTGCATCGTTACAGGTGTTGATTCTCAACGGTGTCAACAACCCACCCCAGATGCATCCATCCTGTACCGCTTTCCCAAACATCCTTGCAACCCCAACCCAATCCAACCCCGCAGGGCCGCGAGCACGGCGGCAGCGGCCACAGCGACGCGCTGACGGGCGGCGGCATCCTGACGGGCGCGCCCACCGACACCTCCGCCAGCCGCCAGCTGCGCTACACAGTCATGGTGCGCAGCGACTCGGTGTCCACCTCGGCGCTGGTGCGGGCCTACCAGACCGCCATCGCGCAGGTGCGGGCGGCGTGTGTGTGGCGCTTTGTGCGGTGCGGTGTTCGCTTGCGGAGCGCGCCGTGTGCAGCAGGGCGGCGGGAGGGGGAAAGGGTGAGGGTGGCTGGTGGCAGGTGGGGTGGAGGGCAGGGGGGCGAAGCAGAGCGGGGAGTTTGGGACCAGGCGCATCCGCGTGCCGAAGGGGTTTCTGCGCTTGGCCCGGCGTGGCGCCACGGGTGTTGGTCTGACGACGACGCTTTTCCTTTCCTGCATGCGTGTGTTGGTTGTGTCTCTCGCCCGCGCAGCACCAGCGCGCCTCTGCGGCCAGCAGCGCGGCGGACGTGGGCAGCGCCTATGAAGAGATCCAGGTGTGCACCGCGTGCGTGTGGATGCGGGCAAGTGCCGAGTGGTGCGGCGGCGCTGCTGGGCGTGGCTGCCGGTTGGACGGAGGGAGAGGGGGAAGCGCCTTACCATGGTCAGATAAAGCTCGCTGCTGACGCGCGCGTGGGCTCGGCTCCATGTCTCGGCGCTTTGCGTGCTGGCAGTCACCTCATCACCGGTGCATCACACCTGCCTCCTAACCATCCACCCCTCTGCCCTGCCTTCTCGCCGCTGTCAACACCCGCACTGCCCCCGGTCAGGTGATCGCCAAGGCGGGCCAGGGCGCGTTTGGCTCGGTGTACGTGGCGCTGTGGAAGGGGCTGGTGGTGGCGGTCAAGGTGATGCGGCAGCAGGCCGAGGGCCGCCGAGCCATGCGCACCGCCTGGGAGCTGGCGGTCACCAAGTCCGTCAGCCACCCCAACATCGGTGAGCGCGGCATCGCGTGTGGGCGCGGCGCGGGGCGGCGCAGAGGAGCGACGGGGAGGGCAGTTCCGTGGATGGCAAGGGAGGGTGGGTGTAGGGCAAAGGGGCGGCGGAGCGACAGGGCGCGTTAGGTCACCAGGGCGAGTGAAACGTGTATCAGGTGTTGGGTCCAAGCGCCGTGGCTTAGAAAGGATGAAGAAGATGAGTACGGGGCCCCAAGGCACTTATGCTGGGGTGGAACTGTGGGAAGTTGTTCCACCGCGGTTGCCTCCCTAATTGAACGCCTGCCTGCCTGCGTCTCGCGGCCGCCGCTGCAGTGATGGTGTACGCCACCTTTACGGACGTGGTGGTGGTAAAGCTGTCCAAGCGCCTCATCCGCTTCGTGCCCGCCGCCACCACGCTAGCCGAGCCAGGCAGCACGGGCGGCGGCGCCGCCTCCGCGGATGGCAGCGGCCAGGCGGGCGCGGGCACCAGTGACGCGGGCGCGCGCTGCCAGGTGGGTCTGGGCTGCGGTTTGCGCGTGGGTAGGGTCGTGGTGGGTCCGTGGCGCTTGTTTGCTGATAGGGCATGTTCGGGAACCCTGACGTCTATTACGGTACGTCACTCACACATTGCGCCGCTGCTGCCGCGTGACACGACATGACATGCTGACGCTGCCGGCTCATCAACATCAACATCGTCGTCACTACGCCCTCAGGTGATCATCATGGAGTACTGCAACCTGGGCCCGCTGCACCACTACGTCGCCGAGCGCCGCTACGCGCAGCAGCTGGGCAACCAGCAGGCCGAGAAGGAACGGGTGGCGGCGGCAGCAGCAGTAGCCGCACACCGCGCCAGCCGCAGCGGGAATGCAAGCGCAAACGCGGCGGCCGCTGCTGCCGCAGCGGAAGGGAACCCGGCCAGCGGCGGCGACGTCGCCGCCGCCGCCACCGGGCAGCCCGCGAGCGGTGAGAACGGTGGCGGAGGCAGCGGCACCGCGAACGGCGGCTCGCCGCCGCCAACGGCGCCGGGCGGCGGCCCCTCCAGTGGCCATGGCGCGGCGGTGGCCGCGGCGGCGCTGGGGCACTCGACCACCAGCGGCAGCGGCTCGGGCTGCCTGCCCGCGGGGGCGGTGACGGGGCCGGTGGAATTCGGCACCACGCTGGCCACGCTGCTGGAGGTGGCCAGCGCGCTGCAGTACCTGCACTCGCTGGGTTTCATCCACTGCGACCTGAAGCCGGAGAACGTGCTGCTCAAGGTAGGCGCCGCTGGGCAGGCCGGGAGCGGGGCGCTTGGCGGGGCGCTGGGCGGGGCGGGCAGGCAGGCGGGGCGGCGGGCCCGGGAGCGGTGTCATCGCGAGGGCATTGCCGGGATGTGACGGCAAATTCACATGACGGAGACCTTGACTGTAACCCTCGTTTGCAGCTGTTTGCGGCCGCACCACCCGCGCGCCAGGCTCGCAGCCGCTCCCAACTGTTCGCCCCCCGCCCCTCCGCCATAGCCACGCCTGGATCCCACCCCGTTGCCTGGCACTCCATTTTGCCTCCCCAACCCTGCACCCTGCCTCCCCTGCCGCCACCGTGCCGCCACCCTGCAGGCCAGCCCGGGCGACCCGCGCGGCTTCACCATCAAGGTGTCGGACTTTGGGCTGTCGGAGCTTCTGACCAGCGACGGCCCACTCATGGGCGAGCTGGGCGGCACCGTGACCCACATCGCGCCCGAGATCGTGACGCACAAGCGCGTCACCAAGGCCGCCGACGCCTACGCCTTCGGCGTGGTCATGTGGGAGCTGCTCACGGGTGCGTGGGAGGGGCGAGGCGGGGCGGGGGGGAGCAGCCGTCCATGGGGAACGCAGTGGTTCAGTTGCAGGGAGGGAGGGAGGGAGGGAGGGAGGAAGAGGAGGGGAGTGGAGGGAGGGAGGGAGGGAGGAAGGGAGGGAGGGAGGGAGGGAGGGAGGGAGGGAGGGAGAGAGGAGGCGAGGGGAGGAGGCGAGGGGAGGAGGCGAGGGGAGGGAGGAAGGGAGGGGACAAGAAGCCGTTCGCACAAGGCGGGGTTTGAATGAAGCACGAGCACTACGGGGCCGGGGCCGCCGCGAACATGGAGCCTGCCTTCCTCCTTTGTTCCCCCCAGGCAACCGGCTGTACTCGGACCTGTTCACGAGCGGGCGCGAGAAGCGCGTGCGCGACAAGCTCATCCTTGCCAAGGTGCGGACGACACACGAGGAACCCCAGGCGGTCGCGGCGTGTGTGGGCTAGAGGTGGTGGCCTGCCTGCGCTGCCTGTGCTTTTCCGCGCACACGCATCCACCCCACGCACGTCTTCCCGTCCTCAGACTGCATTACTTCCGCCTTGCATGAACTGGCCTCATAATCCTGCGCGCACGCCCCAGCTCGCGCACCCTCACCCGCCCGGTCTCACACACCCCCACATGCCAACACGCCCACCCCCGCGTCTCCCTCGTCCGCACGCAGGTGGCGCACGAGGGCCTGCGCCCCGTGTTCCCTGACGCCACGCCGCATGAGTACGCGCACCTGGCGCGGCGCTGCTGGACCGCCGACCCGACCATGCGGCCCACCTTCACCGAAATCCTGCAGGTGGGGCGGGAGCGGGCTTGAAAGTTTCTGCGGCCGATGAATTGGGGCGTGAGAGAGAGGGGTAGTCGTCCATGCATGACGGAGACAGGGAAGGAAGGACGCTTGAGGCGGGTGAGGGAGGAAGCATGCTGGGCTCGGGCGCACGTTGGCTAGGGAGGCAGTGGACTGGTAGAGGTTCCCTTGGAACGGACGAGTTCCGAGGGGCCCCTCGAGCAGGGCTGAACAAGCTACCTGTGCGATGCTGACCTGGCATGTGTGTGTGTGTGTGTGTCGTCGTACCATTGTAGGAGCTGGAACACATCCAGCGCCGCTACTGCAAGGCGGTGTCGTCGCTGCCCGGCCTGGAGAACATCATGGCGGCTGGAGGCGGCGGCAGCGCGGCGGCGGCGCAGGCAGCGGCCCAGGCGCAGGCGCAGCAGCAGCATCAGATGGCAACGCAGGCAGCGGCTCTGGCGGCAGCGGGCGGGGCGTCGCAGGGGCTGGGTGGGGTGACAGGACCCACGTCTGTAGGCGCGCCATCTCCGGGCGGGGCTGGCGGCAACGGCAGCAGCGCGGGCGTGCCGGCAGGCGCGAACGCGGCCAATGGCAGCACCGCGCCGCTGCCGCAGCAGCGGGGCCCCAGCGCGCATGCGTCCGGGGTGCGCGCCACTGCGGACGTGGCCATGGCCGTGTCCCCCTTGCCGCGCGGCGCGCCGGGAGGCCAGGTGGCGCCGGGCGCTGGTGCGGGCGCAGCGGCCGGCCACAACAGCGGCGGCCACGCCGCGGCCGTGGCGACGGCGGCGGCGCGTGTGGATGGCGTCAACAGCGGGAACAGCGGCAACGGCACGTCAGGGCCTCAGTACGGCGGCGGGAGCAGCGGCGGCGCGGCGGGGGCGAGCGGGGCAAGCGGCGGCGGCGGCGGCGTGCCGCAGGGCGGTATGCGTGCCGGAAGCGCGCACGGCCCGCTGCACCCGTCGCCTCTGCGGCAGGTGTCCACTGCGCGCATGGCGGGCGAGCCTGGCAAGGGAGGCAGCAACGGAGGCGTCGCCGCGGACACAGGGAACGCAGCAGCCCCTGCCATGTAAAGGGGCAGGGTGGCGCGCACGCAGGAGCTCGGTAAGGACTGATGAAAACTCATGTGCGAGCATGGAACGTACGCAAATACTAAGTGCTGGCTTGTTAACGTGTTTTCGTGTCATTCGTCGGCAAAAATCCATGCCTTGCATTCTCATAATCAGGCGCGAGGTCGTAAAAGGCGGCCATTCTATGCGTTGGACAGTGACCTGCACACGATGGTGGCTGTGGGGGCAAGGGTGAAACGCAGTGGGTGCAAGTGAGTCTAAACCTGATGTGGTATGCCTTCCGTCGAGTCATTATCGCGTGCGGCCGAGGGCGCTGAATTATCATTAGACTGCTGTGGGGTGTGGGGAGTACCTGACTCTGGACGGTAATTCAGGTTCAACGCATCACGGGTATAAAATTGCTAAAGCGCGCCCTGTGCTGGCTGTAGTACGAGCACTTATTAAATGATGTAACCGCGGCTCAGTTGGTAATTACGTGCGTGCGCATGGACTGATCGGCGCGCAGAAGGATTAATTGAAAGCGGGTGGAACAGCGGTGACAGACGGCAAAGGAGGTGCAAGGCAGAACGGAGATTCTTACGTGGGCTTGGCGGCCATCTGATACCGCCATGCGGTTTGTGTGCACAGTGTTAGTAGTGAATTTGAGTTGCAGCAGGTACATGCGGTTTTTAGCCGTTGATACGCACAATTTCAGGAAGAGAGAGCGCACACAAACGACGATGGGGTTTCGGGATGGCAGGGCCAAGGCCGGCTGTGAGCTCATGAGCTGGCATGTCTTGTGTGCCGCGCGCGAGGCGTTAAGGTGACACTTTCATCCGTTGATTTCGCAATTCAGGATATTATAGGTACAGCTGTTTGGCCTTGGGAGCAGGAATGAGAGCCGAGATGCCTGCAAGGGTTTGTGAATGCGGGTGGCAGCGATGTCATGCGGTGCCCGGCATACCACAAGTGAAACCATATTTTGACTGGCGGGCTAGGGAGGAGGGCATCGGCGGGCAGCAAGGAATGATGGCTACCTGGGGGCTCAGCTTTGTTCGGTCGCCTACAAGGCCTCTGATGCATGGGAAGTGCGCGGGCGAGGGCGGCATGGAGGCCACGTGCGCGGGTCGTGCGTCCTGCACCGCGCGATGCTGCGCCAGAAGCGCCGCGGCATGGATGGACGGGCGGCGGATGTGCCCTGATGTGCACCCCCGCTGCCCGCCTACCACGAACCAGGGGCATTGGGGCTGCGCACGGTGAACAATAACACTGGCTAAGGAGAGGATGACGGGCGAACGTGTAACTCCTGGGCAGCGGTGATCTGGAGTGCTCGGCCGGTGGGCCCAGTGATGGCAGCGTGGGAGTCGGCTGTCACCGGCGCCACCAATCGGCCAGTGGGCGGCTGGGGCGAAGGTGCAGAAACAGTCAGCAGTGGGATGTCCGCAGGTCCGCTGGCGCAGCACGGCAGCGGAGAGGGCAGCAACTGCGTCGTCCAAACCGTGTGATAGGCTGCTAGATGCCCGGCGCCACCGCGTCCGCACCAACTTGCTGTCAGCGCCCTGCAGGGCCCTGCACTCCGCGTGCCACCGCGCCATGCACTCCAGCATGCGCTGGCAGCAGTCCTGCTCTGCTGTCGCCACGCGGCGAGCAACAGAGCAGAACTGAGCTGCAACTTATGTCGTTGCAGCGGGAAGGGTCCGCATGGGAATGGGCACACCATTACCCTTACGTCCGGCAGCAGCACAGGACTGTGACGGCCTTCGGTGCCCCTGCCGCCCTCATTATGCTGGCGTCAGCAACCTGCCCAGCACACGCCAGCTGGTACCGCCCATGACAGTTGGAAGACAGTCGTGGAGGTCCTGCGATTGGCACTTGGTAGGGCACGGGCAGGTCGTAACTTGCGGCACTAGTGTTGGCCTGTTGGGGGCCAACTCTGGTGCGCGGTGTAGGTAGCTCTGGCCGTTGCTTTGGCCTGGCGGTTAGAGGAGGGAGCTGAAGAGCAACTGACACGGCCGCACGTTCCCGCGTGCCAGTGGGCCTTCGCCTTGCATACTATCCGTGCGCGTACCTACTCCCCGGGCAGGGCGGGTCGATGAGTGGTATTCTTAGCGCGATGGGCACCAAGGGCCAGAACCCTGGTATGCAGTTGATGGGGAGACCGGGTGCCCCGTGGAGCGGCGCCCGGGACCACTCGTTGGTTGGCAATGGGGGCTGGCAATTCCCTCAAAGGCGGCGTGCCAAGCCCGGATATATGTTATAAATTTGTAGTGTCGAGAAAAGTCAACTGGCTCGTTAGTTGCAATCCATCCCGCATATGCTGCGTAGAATCCGGGCCAAAACCCAAACTCGGTCGTTTGCACCAGCTGAATTGCTTCCGCCCCATTCTATCACGCTCTTAGGACCGATTTAGGACTTAAGGAGCACCCTGTGCTCGGGCGCGCTGTAGAAACGAGAAAGGCATTATGGACGCGCAGCGATTGAGCTCTGCTGCCTCCACCAGCCCCCGCTGCGAGTTACAGTCTACCAAATACTGGTAAGAAGAATGCTGGGTCACCCAGAGGGTCCAGCAGGCCAGAGCCGGGTCTGTTCATGCAGAGGGCCACGCTCGCGCGCGAATTCCACCGCGCAGGCGGAGTCATGCCCGACCAAGCATCTCAACCAAATGTTTGAAAGCAATCGGGCGGGTGAGTCGATTCGGAAGGCAAGGCGCCAGAAATTTCGAGGCCAGGACCACAAACCGCCTGCGTTTTGCACTGTTGCTCCCCTTTGCTCCCATCCACGGCCAAGTTAAGCAGCTGATTGACAAGATGTTGCTGGCAATCCTGAGGGGGGTTGCGGGTTGGACCGTTTGTCTTGCAACATCTCCGCGCCGCGGTCGACTGGCTCCGGGCGCCTGGCGACGGGCGCCTGGCCCGAGTCGCGTCGCAAAAAAGTGCACAACATGTATTTTTACAAGTTTGAAGGATTGGCGGGCTTCTGGACGTCTGGCGAGCAATCCACTGCTAGCCCTGGCAGCCGTGGCGTTCGGAGTCACACGCCCACCCCTTAACCCTGCAGCCTGCCATGACGCTGGGCTGTGGAGCGGAATGCGCGGCCCTGATGCGGCGACAGCAGCTGACGATGGCGCCGCGCGGACGGCTGGCGCACTCACCCTGCTCCGCTCAGGCGGGGCGTGGGGCGGCGGAGGGGGCCACGCCACACGTCAAGGCTCGCAGTGCCCACGGCGGGACACCGCGGAAGGGATCCCTTGAGAAGGTGCGTGTTATTGCACGCTTGGCCCTTTTAAGGATTCAGGACGGATGCGGCTCTCTCTGCGACCCGGCTGGCGCCCAGCTGCAAAGCCTCTGTCCGTACTGGGCATGGCACCGTACTAACGCCACACAACCCTTTCCCCACAATTCCACCACCACCGCCACCACCCCGCAAACCCCAAACAGTCTTCCGTCAGCGCAGAGGGCCTCTCTGCGGCCTCGGGCTACGAGGCGGACGCGCTCATTGCGCCCGCGTCCCAACAACCTCTGCAGGTGCCGCTGCCGCTGCCGGGGCCGCTGCTGGAGGGGCTGGTGGAGAGCGGCGGCTGGCAGAAGCGCTGGACGGTGGTGGGGCTGTGCTTCGTGGCGTTCGTGCTGTGCAATCTGGACCGCGTCAACATGAGCGTGGCCATTCTGCCCATGGCCAGCCAGTTCGGATGGGACGCCGCCACCATGGGCCTGGTGCAGTCGTCGTTCTTCTGGTACGTGCGTGCGGGGCTGGGGCTGGGGCTAGGAGGCTCCAGGGACTGGGGGCGCTCCTTACTGCATCGCAAATATTTATTTTGGGATTTTCGGTTGTCCGCGACCGGCGCGCGCGCAGGGCTTCAGCTGCTGTATGTGGAAAGCCGCACGCCTGCTGACGCGGCCGCCGCCCCTGGTCCCCGTGCTCGCAGGGGCTATCTGCTGACGCAGGTTGCGGGCGGCGTGCTGGCGGACCGCTACGGCGGCCGCCTCATCCTGGGGCTGGGCGTGCTGTGGTGGTCGCTGGCCACCGCGCTCACGCCCGTCGCCGCCGCCGCCGGCCTGCCCACGCTGCTGGTGGCGCGCTGCCTCATGGGCATCGGCGAGGGCGTGGCCATGCCTGCCATGAATGCGCTTCTGGCCAAGTGGGTACCGGGCGGCGAGCGCAGCCGCTCGCTGGCGCTGGTGTACAGCGGCATGTTCATCGGCAGCGTCATCGGACTGGGCGCCTCGCCGCACATGGTCAACAACTTCGGCTGGCAGAGCGTGTTCTACGTGTTCGGCAGCATGGGCGTGCTGTGGTGAGCGTGTGTGTGTGTGTGTGTGTGTGTGTGTGTGTGTGTGTGTGTGTGTGTGTGTGTGTGTGTGTGTGTGTGTGTGTGTGTGTGTGTGTGTGTGTGTGTGTGTGTGTGTGTGTGTGTGTAGGTTTGGGTGTGTATGTGTAGGTTTGGGTGTGGGTTTGTGTGTAGGTTTGGGTGTGTGTGGGTGTGGGTGTGGGTGTGTGTAGGTTTGGGTGGGTGGGTGGGTGAGGGTTTGGATGGGTGGGGAATCGACGACTTGCCCGGGTTGCATGAACACTGGTTTGGCGACTGTAAGTACTGGTTACATGTACCTATGGTAGTATCACAGCGATTGTGCGAGTCGCACGAAATCACACCACCACTTGCCGCACCCATCATACACAGGAACGTCGTGTGGCGCAGCCAGGTCCGCAGCAGCCCTGCTGAGGACCCGACCCTGCTCCCCGACGAACGAGCCTACATCCTTGCCAACACGCCGAACAGCAGCCGGGAAAACGTGCGTGCGCGGCGTGGCCAAACAGGGCTCGTGCTTTCGGGGATACTGATACTGCCGTGATGCACGCGCGCCGGGTGTGCGATGCGCCAATGCTCGGTGGTCTGCGCAAACGTTGAAACCCTGCGTCCGGCTCGTTGCTTCCATGTGTCTTATGCTGTGCCTTTGCCTGTTGGCTGCTGGCTGCTGGCTGCTTGCCCCCGCAGGCCGGCAACATCCCTTGGCGCGCTCTGCTGTCGCGGCGGGAGGTGTGGGCCATCATCCTGACCCACTTCTGCCACAACTGGGGCCTGTTCATTCTGCTCACCTGGATGCCGGCCTACTACAACCAGGTGTGCGTGGGGCCCGTCGGTCCGTGGCGTCTGTGGTCGTGCCTGGTCAGGGTTGTGCGGCATGCAGGGTTGTCCGTCGTGCAGCCATCAGGGCGCCCGTTGCCATTCAGCACTGCAGCCGCTGGTGACCCACTTGGGCTGCGCGCCTCCGGCCCCGCGATGCTCTGATGTTTGAGCCCCTCGCGCTGCCGCGGCTTGCCTCGCTCGGTCCCCTCCCGCCTCATCCTCCCCAAGATTGTCTACGGCCTACCACTTCCTTGATTAATCATGAATGTAACCCACCCACCCCCGCGCCCGTGCCTGCAGGTGCTGGGGCTCAACCTGACTCAGAGCGGGCTGCTGTCGGTACTGCCGTGGGTGGCGCAGGCAGTGATGGCCAACGTGGCGGGCTGGGCGGCGGACAACCTGGTGGAGCGGGGAGTGAGCATCACCACCGTGCGCAAGGTGCGTGTGTGGTGTGCGCCGTCAGCGTGTTAGGATTCCACACGTTTACACGTGTGTGTGTGTGTGTGTGTGTGTGTGTGTGTGTGTGTGTGTGTGTCGCGCAGTGGTGCATGGTAAAGGGGCGTCGTGTGTGTTGCGCCGGCATGGGGGCGTGGATGCTGCGTGGTCCGGGAGCGTGCAGACACGTCTGCAGATACGTCGACGCGGCCCAAGGACGCCGCCTCCGTCTCTGTCTTGCCCCCGCCCGCCCCTAACTCCAACCCACGCCTTCCCCTGCCCCGCCTCCTCTCCCCCTCCCCCCTACCCCCCCCCTCCCGCCCCAACAGGTCATGCAGTCCATCGGGCTGCTGGGCCCCGCCTTCTTCCTGTCGCAGCTGGGCGGAGTCACCTCGGCCACCGGCGCCGTGCTGTGCATGAGTGAGTTGGCGGCGTCGCCGGCGTTTTGGTGTTTGTATATCTGTCTATATATGTGTGTGTGTGTGTGTGTCTATATGTGTGTGTGTGTGCATGTGTGTGCTCAGTTGCTCGCATGACATGAATCAGAATGCGTCCAGCACCCCGGAGGCCTGGTGCGCTGTGCAGCCTCCTTGCCCCCAAGCCGTGTGTGTGCTGACAGCCTCGAGCCTCCCGACACCTTACGGCGCAACCCCACCGCAGCTGACTGACCCCCGCTCCATCTGCCTCCCTCCTTCTCCCACACCGCACCGCCAACAGTCGGCTCCCAGGGCCTGGACGCCTTCAGCCAGGCCGGCCTGTACGCCAACCACCAGGACATCGGCCCGCGATACGCGGGCGTGCTGCTGGGGCTGTCCAACACCGCGGGCGTGCTGGCGGGCGTGCTGGGCAGCCTGGTCACTGGCTTCCTGCTGCAGGTGCGTGCGTGCCGCGTGAGGGCGTGGGTGGGTGGAGGGGGTCCTGCGGGGGGGGGGAGGGGTTGCAAGGATTGGTACAGATAAGTGTAGCGAGGTAGACAGCAGGTGTGGTGTTGTGCGTACCAATGACCGACGGCGTCCATAGGTCCAGCGCCAGAGCTCGCCGGGGGGGGGGGGTTGCGGGATGTTTGGAAAAGCGGGGGACAGGATGCACTGGGGGAGGTTCTGGGGGCGTGTGGGCGCGTATGTTGAGGGAAACGAAATGTGTACCCGCGTGTTTGAAGAGCCAGCGACGCAACTCATGCAAAGCCATGGCTCACGGGGTCGTCTCACGCTCCTGTGTGTACCGTGACTGCAGGCGGGTGGCGACGCGGGCTGGTCGAACGTTTGGACGGTGGCTGTGGGTTTCTACCTGGCGGGCACCGCCATTTGGCTCAGCATGAGCTCCGGCGAGAAAATCTTTGATTAAGCCTTTGCTTCGCGGCTGGAACGAAAGCCGCTGCAGTGGAAGTAGATAACACTGATCTCACCAGCTGTGGGTTGGAGCTGTGGCAGGAGCCCTGGAGTCGCTGAGCAGGAGTCTGCAGGCCGGCGCAAGAAGAGTTCGTCAGAAGTCAAGGAGGGCGTGGCGTACTTTTTTCGGGGCGGTGGCACTCAAGTGTCCGCCGCACGTTTGCAGACGGTAACCTGCGTGCGCCGCGCCTGCCATGGATCCGGCACAAGCTAGGAGCATGTGTGTAAGCATATTCGGTTGGGCTGGCCTGATGATTCTTTTTATTCGGAGTTGCAGGAGCGGGTGGAAAGGCCTAAGGATGCCGGCAAGCGGGCAGGTGGGATGCTGCCTCGGGTTCCCAGGCTGGTGCGCCTGGGTGTGGCACCAGCAGGGACGTCATGCAGCAATGCCCAATGACGTCCCACAGCAGAAAGCCGCAGAAGTTAGGATTAAGGAGAACGTGGTAACTCAGGCACTTTGACGCACATAGGATTACTGACGTCTGTTCGACAAAATGACAAAGCAACAGTACTGTTTGTACCGCGTACGGTTTGAGCTGCATGAGTGGAGAGCGAGTTGACAAAGCGTTTGCATTATACCAGGTGTTGGGTGTCGTGATTTGTTGGCAAAGGGCAGGCGTCAGGGGCGGTGGGTGCGTCGCTTGCTATGGGTCACAGTCGCCAGGGACCCGAAGACGTGGCGCCTGCACGCCACCGATATGCTCAAGGAAAAAAGCGCGATGTTTTGTGTCGTAGTTCGAAGTCTGTGAGTCTGTGGAGCCGAAGGCTGGTCTGATTGCCGCTGTCTGGGTCCTGTACACGTGTGCAGAGTGATGAATGTACGTTTGCTACATCAGAAGAGAGTGTGTGAGCGATGGAGAGATACGGTACGGTAGTAGGCAAGCTTATAAAAGAGAGTTGAGGTGGGTCCGACAAGGCTAGTGTTCTGTTTATTCTGGCAAGACATGAGGTGATGCGTACGGTTTGCGGCGGTGACGGCTGCATAAAGCTGTGTTTGAGGGCCGCGGGCTCATCTACTAGGACCCTGCAGTGGGCCTATCACACGACACACGCGTGCTTGGACATGTGTATTGGGAAAGAAAGGGAGAGGGGAAGTTGCATGAGTGTGTAACATTGTTATTACTTGTACCGTACTGCGGTCTCATTATTAGGCCCACCGACATCGGCGCTGTCTGGCTGGCGAGCAGCCGGTCCCGGAGCCCGTGCCGCCCCCGGGCATTGCTAGCTGTAAAACCGTAAGCTAGCTGTAAGCGATAGACACCCGACTTTCCTTACCGTGGGAAAGTGCAGCAGACTGGGTACAAGCGGTGATGACGACTCAACAGCACACCCCGGTGGTAGCCTTGCAGCCAGCGCGGGCCTCAACAAGACCGGCCTCAGTTCTGCATGACGACTCAACCCCAGTTGCTGCTCACTCGAACTTGTGTCCGATGCCGATGCATGGGTGCTGTTGATAAACACCGGTTTTGGAGGGCGGATTTGCAGTTGTCTAGGCCTTCTTGGCCTTCTTCTTGTCCCGGTACCTCTGACTCGCGGCCCGTGCCTTGCACTTGCCACACTTGCCGCAAAAGCAGGTGGTATTCTTGCCCTTCTTGGCCGCCGAAATGGCAGCCTTGTGCGCCTCAGACTGCCGCTTACCCTTCTTGGCCGTGGCGTAGGTGTTGCCAACGTTCCTCATGTGACTGAAACCTCGCCTTGCAATACGGCGCTGATAACCCCATGCCACCAGTCACCATCACACGCATTTGTGCAGCAGTACGGCACATACGTACGGCCAGCGCAGCAGATGTTCAAGCATAAGAATGTACGTGCGCAATCCTGGCAGCTTCACTAGCTCCGAGCACTGTGCTGTGCACTACCGTATTAGGGAAGACTGTTGTACGGTATGGGCGGGCCGTCATCATTATTGTCTGCCGAAGATGCTTTCAGCTTTCTGCGAATGCGTGCGCCGTGCAGAATCAGAAGATGTGGTCTTGGCTGGCAAGCCAGCGGGGCGGAGTAGGAAACAAAGGGCCAGACCCCAGCATGCCCCGAAATTCCTTGGGCCCCCCTTGAGGGGACGACAACCCCCCCGGACAAAACCTTGTTGTTTAGGGGTTAAAACCCCTCTAATTAGTACCAAAGCGGTGCCAATCGACTCCTCTTGACGAGCGCTGTTAGCTGTGCCATCGGCGGTCCTGTTCTGTGACTTCGGTCACACGCGGGATTCTGTCCGTGGAAATCCCCTCGACCCAGCCCACCCCGCGTTCAACTCTCTGCCATTTGATGTGTGGACAGCGTGCATGGGCAGCCTTGTTGACCATGAATTCATGCGCACCAGCGCTTGAGAGCCCCGCCCGCCAGAGCCCTGCCCATCCCAGCACTCCTGTGCCTAGGCTTGTGGCGTTGAGGCACAGCGGTGGGGCTCTGGCGGGTTGAAGCTTGGCTAGGACTCACTGTGCGCGGAGTCACACGGACTTTGACCGCGGGAGGGTTTGCAGCAAAGTCGGGGTTGGTGGAGTCAAGTTGGGCCCTGATAGCATGTGATGGCTCGGCGTCTTTGGGTGCCCCTCCTTGGTCCCCTCTGTAACATCCGCAATCATGCCCACGCAGCCACGCACAGGCCCACGCGCCCGCACTACGGCTTATTGACATGCGTTGCGGAACTAATGCGTACGTAGACCAGAGCGGAAGGCGGAGTGGGCTTGCAGGCGGCACGAGAGCAGGCAGTCATAAGCGCAAGTTGCGAATTCACATGGTACCTCGTAATCGGCGGTAAACGCCATGCATTGACGGTGGGGCCCACGGCTTGCGCTGACTGGCTTTGTACGCCGCGTTGCCCTGCCCTTTTCCTTGTCACAGTAGTCAGGTACTGTCCAGCTGCGATAAACTCCGATATTCCTTGGAAAGCGCGGCCAGCGCGAAACACGTGCAAGGCAGGCTAGTGTCGGCGCGGAGCCAATCGGAGTGCGGAGAAACGAAACGAACGTTATTCGCGGCTGGGCCGCAGGGGACAGCAGCTGCCACACGGCTACGGCTACTGGCGTGACCAGTTGTCGGGGCTGCGAAACACGGAAAAAAAATCATGATACCGTACTGCAGGAATGCACAGGCAGACCGCGGACCTTGGCCCCCAGGGGTGGCGCGGCCGCCGGATTGCCTTCTGACCGGGAGCATGGCGTCGATGGCCCCGTCCTGCGTGCTTGCACACTCGGGTTATTCCCCCTTATCCCCACAACGCAATCAACAGCACCACGACATCAGCCACCATCATCAAGACTGCTGCTGTACGGTACGGCATGCGGCCACTGACACGCACGCTAGGCCCTACACGACTCCACCCTGCACCTCTCATACACGCCCGTGCCTGACAGCTTGGCTTGCGCCGTCGACCCCAGGCCTCGGCGCCGAGGACAAGCCCAGCGGAATATACTGGTGAGCCTAGGCAGGTCCATGAGTATGCACACGCCCGGACCGCTACCATTCCATCAACATTCTGCAAGCAAGTTGCAAGCCCCTGTGGGTGGGCAAATATTCACAACCCCATGGAAACGCCAAATCAATCTAGGGGCTACTCATCAAGTCCTTTCCAGCGTTCCTGCTACAGTCCCGCACTGCATGCATGCTAGTCACGCACCCCTGTGCCTTCCCTGCTAGCTACCTTACTTGCGATGCACCGAGCAGGCATGCAAATCTAACAGAATACTTATATTAGGAGAATACAACAAGGAGGTGGCTGCCTTATGGCAGGAAAAGGGCTGATCCCGGGTCGTTATCAACCCAGCCAGCCATACAAAAATACCACAGCGGACACCAGCAATCATACGTATTGAGCGCAAGAGACAAGCGAGCCCATCCTCCTCTTGCACATCCAGGCATCCAGGTCCGCTTTCTCCAAGATCAAAGCCGCACAGAATGAGCACAGCGTTGTGCTTCATGCGCGAGACAGACGCTTAGTTATGCAAGCATGGCCTGGGGGGCTACCCAACAGAGGTGCTCCAAGGCATTCCTGTACGTCAGTACATACGGCAATCGAGTAACATCTACCGTATCTCCCCAAGGATGCGTGTGTGCAGTGGCAGTGCGGCATGCATGGGCCAGCTGCGCCACTGAAACACTCGTAACAGCACAGGAGAATCTAAAGCCAGACGCCCGCTCCGCATGAGCGCTAACACAGCACTGGCGGGGCACTTACACGTGCAGCTGTCATGGCCGCGTGGGGACCAGCCAGCTGCTTCCATCCAAGCAAAGCTTTCGTGACAAGCAACCAAACACAGCAGGCGTAATGCGGTTGACCTTCTGCATCCCTCGGCGCACAATCAATCACAACGAGCTTCTGCTGTAGTGCTATACCATCATACATCACTGATAACGTACACATCGAGAACACACTGCATGCACGATAGGGTCCTTGCATGAGTGATGGAGTAGGCTTGTGGTCATGTATGTCCCCTCCTCCCTGTTGCCGTGCGTTCGGCACCGGTGGGTGCTGTGCATGTGGCAGGGTCCTGCGGGACCACGGCGGGCCCTCTTACGTTGGTGCACACCCAACGACACGTCAAAAGGTATCACGCAATGCAAGACATAAATGCGCACAGCACGGCGCGCGCCCTTGTGTGCCACAGTCCACAGCAGCCCAGCATTAATATATTCTTGCTCCATACCATTTTTATGCAACAGCTGTCTTCCGCATTTGGCTCGTCACTCCCGTCACTCGCACCCCGTGTCGGACAACATGCGGCGGCCCAAGCTGCACCAACAAGCCGCATCCAACAGCCCTGCCACATGCGGCGACTTGGACGGCGCTAGGCACACATACGCGCACATTGCACCAAATTCAAATAGCTCCTTGCGCAAGTGAAGCGTACAGCTTGCGCTGCGTCGTCTGCAGCGCAGGTAGTCTGCAGCGCAGATAGAGCTATTATTCTCCTGGCTGCAGCAACCCAGGTCGAGCTCACATGCACACACCAGTCGCAACTAACCCTACCGCGTGCCAGCACATTAGCATTTGCATTAATTCATTGCATGCCTCGTCGCTGCCTTAACACAGCTTCCGGTGCCCACATACAAGCCTCTCGCGTGCACCCTGTCCAATGCAGCGACACCCCTACATTAATCTGCTGGCTAACACACCTCTAATCTTTGCCTCTGTGTTTGCTAGCAAATTACGCACCCACATCCGCACGCGGGAGTGCCCGAGCCGTCTAGAGCCGTTGACTCCTTCCGCGGCGTGGGGGATCCGGCCACACCTGCTGTGCCCGCTGCCGCGCCGCTGCCGCCAGAGCTGGAGTGAGGGTCCCGGGCAGTCTGCCCCCCAGACTGCCGCGCCGGTGTGGCACGCGAGGTGCGGCCATTCGCGGCAGTGGATTTGGCTGCACGGCCCCACCGACCCGAAGCCGCGGCCGCCGTCAGAGTCTCCGCAACCAGCCGCTCTGACGCCGAGGCCTGTGTTCGAAAAGCGCAAGGGAGAGGCATGTTAGAGAGCACACGAGGCCGGTGTGTGTGTGTGTGTGTGTGTGTGTGTGTGTGTGCCAAGGCACCGTTGGAGTTTCCGCTTTCCCACCACCGTATAGCACTAGGTACCGTATAGCACGTGACTACGCAATGGCAGCTGTGACCGGTGCAGTGACGGTGAATGCCGGCCGCCGGCTCACACCCTCGATGACATACGCCAGCCTGCTTGAGCACGCGGCCGAAGCACCCGCATGCGACGCAAGCAAGCAGTCACATGGCGTAGCCGCGGGGGATTTGATTTATAATCTTGACATGTACGCTATACGTCCCGACTCAACACCAACGCTAAAGGCTCTCACCTCGATGAGCTCGCTAATCATGTGATTTAGCGCCGCCGCCACCTCGGCCATGGGCGGCCGCTCGCAGGGGTCCTGGTGCCAGCAGCGGCACACCAGCTCCCACTGCGCGTCGCTGAGATGGTGCGGCCGCGGGGGCCGGAAGCCCTCCGACACCTGCAGGCAGCAGGGAAGTAGAGCAGCAGTGTGCGACACGATTTAGCTGAAGGCCGTTAGCAGGGCCGCATTGAAATTTACACAACGGCTACAGCGTTATCTGTATTTTGTGGATGTTTTTTGTGCTGTGTGTGTACGCCAGATAAGTACGTGTCGCTTACCATCCGGGCGTAGTCCGCGGGCTTTTGCATGGCCCATTGCATGCCGGCTCCTCCTCCACTGCCGCCTCTCCCAAAGAACGCTTGGATCAGCAGCTGCCCAGTGAGCATCTCGTAGGCCAAGACTCCGAAGCTGTTGGGGCATACGCAGATTGTGAAAGAAAAGTCCCTTCCAATTATGGTGCCAACGAGCCGGGTGAGGCGCTTGGGTAGTGGGAACGGGGAAATTGCAATGGTGCCTTGGCGCACACACACACACACACACACACACACACGCACACACACACACACACACACACACACACACACACACACACACGTCCGGAGCCCGCGATGCATGAGCGATATGCCCATCGGTACCGCTCGCTCGGTCACCTTCGGCGACCACCTGATGGCTCTGGCGGACGGCGGACCTCGTCACGGAATACGGCCAGGTCGCCGAGGCGTACGGCGCAGCACTACCATGCACCCGCGACACGTCGCGGCGCGTGTTCACTATCAGGGGGGTAACTGGATTCTGGGGGGTGGGGGGCTCGTCACGAACAGCCGCCGCGGCCATTGCGGCCGCGAGCGTGCCTAGCCTCGGTGCCGCCGTGGAGTGGGGAGCGGGAGGCCAGCTCCCGCCAGCCCACGGCGCACACACGTCACACGCACACACCAGCCTGACACGTCTGGAAACGCTGCAACCGCCGCCCGCCACGTCCCCCATGCAGCCTTGACCCCGTTTAGTCGCAGTGCCACCGCTAACTCGCTCTCTTTTCATAGCGTTATTGTACTTAGTGGGCGGGATTTGGGACGCGTGATACTTAGCTTGTCTGCTGCACGCCGCCTCTCTTGTCGCCGTTGCCATTCACATGCCCGTGACACTTCCTCGCTGCCGCCCTATGCCCATGCTTCCACTTTTGCCTATAGGTGAGCTCGACTACGACCAGCGGGCGGGAATCTGGGAATTAGGCGTGCTGGGTAAACGTTGTTTAGCGCGCCCAGGGTGCGGAGCATGGACGCATACAGGTGCATCGCGGGGTCAGGCCGAATGGTCGCCCGTGGGGTTCCAGGCTTATCGCGGGTAAGTATGACTACCTGGGTCACGACAGTCACGCGACGCTCGGTAAAATGGTGGGTATCGGTAAGTAACTCCGTCGCGTCATTGGGCGGGCTTTCGTTTCGTTTTTTAACACACACACACACACACACACACGCACACACACACACACACACACACACACACACACACACACACACACACACACACACACACACACACACACACACACACAAAGAGCACCATGTACCGTAAGCTCCCCATGCAGCGTGCCTGCCGTACACACCTGAACACGTCGCACTTCTCGTTGTAGGGCTGGCGCAGGTACACCTCCGGAGCCATGTACATGCAGCTGCCCGCCTGCCCCGTGAGGCCGTACACCCAGTCGAACGCCTCGTGCTCCGGCAGCTTGCCGCCCGCCGGCGCCCCCAGCAGCTCCGTGATGCTGCCCAGGCGGCGCATGTGGCTGCTGAAGCTACTGCCATCCCCATCCGCCGCCCCTGCTGCCGCTGCTACAGCCTTCTGGGAGGGCGGCCGCGCGTTACCATCCACCGACTGGTGCCGACTCGTGACTACCAGGGAGCGGCGCGAAGCGGCGCGGCTGCCGCCGAGCACGATGGCCCCACCGCCGCCATTGCAGCTGCCGCTAGCAGCACCGCCACCGGCAGCGCCAGAGGCTGAGAGGAATCCAGCAATGCTAGGCCAACGGTGGCATTGTGGTTGACGGCGGCTGTTGGGCTGGCTTGCCATGGGGAGGACAGGCAGCGGCAGCGGCAGCGACGCGGCGCCTCCGCCAGCAGGCGTCGGCGGCGACGTGGCAAACGGCTGCTGTCGCTCGCTGCTGCGCCGCTGGCCGCCGCTGGCGATAGCGCTGCCGTGGAACGCCGCCGCCGGCAGCGGCGATTCCGCTGCGAAGCGGCTCGGGCGGCGGAAGTTAGCGCCGGCGGCGGTGGCACCTGACTGGGGACCCGTGCCCAGCGCGTCCGCTGCTGCTGCTGCCGCCTGTCCATCATCACTCGGCTGCAGCCCGCTACCACCACCAGCAGCCAGCAGGGTACTGCCGCGGCCAGAGTCGGCCGCGGCCATGTCGCCGCCACGGCCGCCCTCCTTCGCATCGCCCTGCCTGGCATCGCCGGCTGCGGTCATCACGCCTGACGCCGCCAGCTGCGGAAAGCTACTGCCGCTGGTGGGAGGAGAATGCAACGTGGGCAGCGACGAGGGTGCCACCAAAGGGCTGCCGCACACGTCGCCAGGCCCCCATGCCGCGGCCGCGGCCGCACTTCCGCCCCCAGCGGCCGAGCCCCCCGCAGGGCCCACGAAATGGAACACCAGTCTTGCGGATCGCGCAGATTGCTGTTGCTGCTGGTGCCGTTGCCAAGACGAGAGCGAAGCCTGCTGGCCGTGGCTGGTGCCCGCAACGCCGTCGACGGAGACGCTGCCGAAGCGCGTGTGAAGCGCGTTATTCGAACCACTCGTAACCTGCCGGCTGCTGCTGCCATGCCGGCTGCCGTGTGCGCTGCGGCCGCCGCCCACGCCCCCACGCCGCCCGGCACCACCAGCGCCTGCCACAGCCGCTGCGGCTGCAACCCCGGATGCCGTCGGCAGCTGGCGGCTGCTGAAGCTACTGCCGTCGGCCGTGCGGCGGCTGTAGCACGACCCGCCAGTCAGCCCGGCCGCCCCGAACGCGGCGCTACTGCCAGCGGCAAGGCCGCCAAAGCCGCGGCCGGCGGCGCCGCCGCTCCTTGACACGTCAGCAGGGTGCGGCGGCGGCATCGCCGTGGGCGACTGGAGGCCGAAGGGCACGGCTGTAGCATCGACGCTGGCGGCAGCGGCTGTAGCAGCCTCACCGCTAAACAGCGTCAGAAGCGAGTTCTGGTGCAGTATGCCCAGAGACACCATACTCGCGTTGGACCCCGGCCGCGAGTGTGCCGCGCCGCCGCCGCCGCCGCCGCCACCCGCCGCACCGCCGGCACCGCCACCTGCGCCACCGGCTTTTGGTCGCAGCGTGCCTGACGGCTGCACCAGCATCACAATCAGCGGCGGCTCCTGTCGCTGCTGCTCCTGCTGCTCCTGCATCTCGTGCAGGGCCGCCTCACACCAACCGGCCGCGTCGTGGGGTCCATCAGCAAACACGCTGGATTCCAAGCTCTGCGGAGCCCGCGGTTGCTGCGCAAACGCAAGCGCGCGGCTGTGCGATCCTTGCTGTGCCTCCCCCTGTCCCCTCGGGCCCTTCTCTTCTGCAGCCGCTACCACGGCCGAGGCGCCGTTCGGCAGCACGTCTCTGCCTACACCGCCTCCTCCCCGCTCCTCCAGTTGTAGCACCGGCGGCGCCTTGTTGTAGGTGCTGCCTGCCAACTCGCCCGCCCAGCTAACACGCATCTTGCCGCCGCCGCCGCCGCCACTGCCAGCAGCCATGCCGTCAAGTGTGCGTTTGCCGCCGCCGCGCCGGGCACTCTGCGACAGGCTCCTCGGGCGGTCGCCGCTGCTGTCTGTCACTTGGCTGCCGCCGCCGTCTGCCGCAGCCGGCATGGCGGCCGCTGCCGACGCCACCGCATCCTTGGAAGCAGCTGCAAGCAGCTGCCGACCTGGAACAGCTAGCGAAGCCGTGTAGGCAGGACAGCTAAATGCCGTCTGCAGTCGTGGAGCATCACCGGCAGGCGCATCGGCAGGCGCCCCGAGCCCCGCCGCTGCTCCCTGCAGCACCCGCGCTTGCGGCGCCAACAGGTCGCCGCCGCCACTACCACCGCAACCTGCACCACTGGCGGAGCCATCGCCAGCAACACTGCTGCCGATTGAAGCCTCCGACAGCTTCTCAAGTCTATCGCCAAAGCTAGCCGCTGCTGCCGTGGCTGCAGAGCCTCCAGCGGCGCCCGTGGCTGCCATCACTATGCTGCTCTCTGACTCGGCAATGTCCGGCAACGCACTCGACTTCTCCCGACCCACAGAACTGCCAGCAGTCGACATGCGGCCTGGCGCGAAGATGAGCGCGGCGGCGCCAGCCGCCATGCGGGTGCTGTTGTGAGGGCCACGAGCCGCGGCGGCGCCACCGGCAGCCGGCAGCTGCTGCAGCGTGCTGCTGCCGCTAGGCCCGCGGCTGCCGCCGCCAGTGCCACTGCCGCCGCTGACCATGTGAGTCTGACGCTGCTGCTGCTGCTGCTGGTGGTGGTGGGTTGCCCATTGCGGCGATGAGATGGGCGATAGGCGGGGTGCCTCGGCTGAACCGCTAGCAGTTGGGCTGGCAGCTGCAGCTACAGCTACGGCTCCGGAGGAGCTGGGTGCGCAGGAGGTGGCAGCGGCAGCGAACGCGCTAATAAGCACTGGCGCACCCGACGACAGCAAAGCAGCAGAGCGTGGGGCCGTGCCAAGGGTTGGCTTGTGCCCGTGCCCATACGGGTGGCCCTGCTCTGCTCCAGATGCACCAGAGACGCCTGACGCCATTGCCACCGCCTCCTTCTCCGAACCAGCAGCAGCAGCGGCGCTCTCCACCGCCGCCGCTGCCTCGTCCTGCTCCTCGGGCCTTACTGCGTCGCTGCCGCTGTTACACGTGGCAGCGGCGGCGGCGACGCCTGCGGCGGCCGCGGAAGCTGGGGCGACGGCGCAACCAGCGGCGGCAGTAGTAAGCTGCGGCGGCTGCTGTCCGATGGAACGGCTGGAAATGACGCGCACGGGCAGACGGCTGTTATGCGGCAGGGCAGCTGTTGATGATGGAACAAGGTGGGGCCCGTAGGAGGAGCGCAAGTGCATTTGCGGCTCGCTCTGTCGCATCATGTGCGGCTCGTGTGGCTGCTCCTGCTGCTGCTGCTGCGGCGGCGGCTGTCGTTGCTGGTTCTGCAATGTGGCCGCCGCCGCAGCAGCCGCGATCGGCTGCGGTGCAACCCCCTGCTCGGCAGCCTGCGGCGCTGCCACTGCTTTAGTCGCGGCCAGGTTCGATTGCGGTTCAACGGGAAAGTCGTCCGCACTGCAATCATACCATCCAGCCATGCCCACCTCCTCTCCTTCCCCCATCCCCGCCAGACCTTCAACGGCATCACCCGCATCACCCGAGCTGCTACTGCCGCTACAGCTGCTGTCCTGTCCGTGATGGCCGATGCCGATAAAAGCCACCGATGCGGGCCGCGAGCCGTGTGACTGACGGTCGTGGTGATGGTGGTTGTGGTGATGCGGCTGCTGGCACGGCTGGCTGGGGTGCTGCTGGGAGCCCCGCTCGCCACGCTGCTGAACCCCTGCGCCCACGCCTCCATGTGGGTCGGGCGAGGAGTCACACTGGCACTCGCCGCCGTGCCCAGCAGCAGCCGCAAGCCCAGCAACCTCCGGTGTCCCCGCTTCCTCTGACGGCAGCGCGACCGCGGACTGCTTGGCTCGCAGCATGACCGGCCGCGAGGGGTCCACTTGCTGCGGCGGGGAACAGATGCAAGGTAGGGCGCCGAGGGGGACGCGGATGCGTGAGAACAGGGGAGGCATGGGCACAGGGGAGAGGTGTGATGAGACGGGACTTGGCGACAGCTGTATGCATGCATGCCCTTCTTGTATACCGAGAAGAACGCGCGATTAGAGACAAGATGCGCCAGAGCACGCCAACGCCAAAGCCACCACACACCAACGCCACTACCCACACCCACACCCACCACATGCAGCCCCAGGTCTGCCAGCTTGGCCACCAGCCGCCCGCCCCCTCCTGCGCCTCCGCCTCCGCCTGCTGCTGCTCCTGCTCCCCCAGCAGGCCCTGCCGCCGCCTCGGACTGCAGCAGCACGTTCTCGGCCTTGACGTCCCGGTGGATCACGGTGGGGCTGGAGCCGTGCAGGAACGCCAGCGCCGCCGCCACGTCCAGCAGCCACGTCAGCGCCTGTACGCAAGCAAGTCACAGGCACATGCAGCCGTGCCGACAAGTTGCATTGCATGTTACCGGTGCGTGTGCGTCTCCAGGAAGCCTACCTGCTGACGAGCGTACACACAATGGAGGGTGCCGGTACCGATGGTGACCATCCAAACCCGACTGCATGCGTGCGGTCTTGCCGCCCATGTGCACGTGTCTCGCCCACGGCAGCCGTCCTAATGTCCAAGATACAGGCACAGATACATACAGGGAGTGTGCCAACCGACCGTGTACCTCCTGCGTGCCATCTTTCATTCTGTGTGCCGCACCTGTTGCTCGGTGTAGGCCTGGAACGGCCCCTGCACCTGCTGCCCCTGCTGCTGCTGCTGCTGCTGCTGCTGCTGCTGCTGCTGCTGCGGTGGCGGCAGCAGGGTGGCAGGCACCCGCCCGACAAGCAGGTCCCGCAGCGAGCCGCCATCGCAGAAGTCGGACAGGATGGCCCAGGAGGACGAGGCCAGGCCGGGCAGGGTGCCGGGCCGCAGCCGTGCCAAGCCGCGGTAGGCGACCAGGTTGCTGCCGGGTGGAAGGGAACGCATACGGGAGCTGTAGCAGTGAGGCACGCTGGAACGCCACGCAGCATGCATGCGCTGGCTGCTATGGGGTGATGTGGGTCAGGCACAGGCGTGTGTGCAGGCGTGTGCATGAGTCATGCGTGCGGGCCATGGCAAACGCAACGCAGGGACTCGTTGCTACAAAGCGCTAGGGCCATAGCCATTCGTTATAGGACGACACGGCACGCACCCATCGTCCCATCCTAATTTCTAAACCCACCAGCTTCCATGCTCGAAACCCCAGTTATTCGTGCTTACGAACGTGTGAATACGGCCGCTTTACACGTCCGACACGCCCTCCCTCGGACCTGCCTACCCGATCCCCAAATTCTCCCGAGGTCATCCCCTCTGACCACCACCGGCAAGAGCGCACCTGTGGGATTGCTTGGCACAAAGCGCCGCCTCCCGCAGGAACATGGCTTCGAAGAAGGGGGCCGAGCGACCATACCGTGGCGCCGGGCAAAAGATTTTGACAGCCACCCGCGTGCCCAAGCACTCTGCCAGCCATACGACCGCAAAGCCACCAGCGCCAATCTGTTACGTGTTAAGGAGGCGCCGGGCACTACACTCATCGGCAGCATGAACAAGGTCCGGTCGGCGCCAAACGCAGCAGCACCTGTGTGCGTTCACCCATACTCATAACGACGAACCTGCTGAATGAACCGCAGTTGGCTGAGGTCCAGCCAGACTTCTTTTGGAGAGTTCATTGTCGCGACGACCTTCGCCGTCAATGCAGTACGCCTTGCATAGGTTCCTTATGCCATCTCAAGACTTCCACAGCTGGTCGTGTCAGCGAACAGTCTCAGTCAAGTCGGGCTGCGTTTTGGAATGCCAGACCTTTGAAGACGCACTTCAGATAGCTAGTATAGCTCTAGTGACGTGGTACGTAAGTCCTGGCCCCAAGTATCTTTCTGAACGCGCGTCGTTACGGCTCCAGCCTCGGCGTCAGATGGCAGTTAACGAACCGCACTGCAGAAACGAGACAACGCCGGCGCTGACGGTGGACAGGGGAGCTACAACTTCTATATGACATTTAACTATTACTGTTGGATAAGCCAATACAAGGCGCCGCATAGAGCGCGACTGCAGGCGCCAGGCGGGTTTGTCCCAGGCGGGTTTGTCGACAAAAAGCAAACAGCTTGTTCAAGCCAGTCCATGCTAAAATGCTGGGTGCCACGCTGCCAGCCATAACTGAAAATCGAAGCGTGATCGTATCCCACTCTTCACAGCCACCACGTGCAGCCGCGTCGGCGTGTCGGTTTCCTGTCCTGCCTCGCAGCAGGGGACCCTGACCGAGGGTCAAGTCCGCAGAGGTCGATGGGCAGGACCGATCAATCGCGTCGCTGCATCTTTTTGAGTTCTGAAACTTACCACGAGTACACTTAGTGCAATGTTATACGTTTAAGCTATAAGCCCGTCGCGCACAGCCCGAGTCTGCATGTTGCCACAATGCGTCACTGAAACACGCGAAATTCCTCCCGCTGTGAATTGCGTAGCATTTGTTGATAAACAAATACCTCTTTCAATTACTCGGCACATGTTTAGCCGAAATTTCGCGCCCATTGATTCTCAAGTTCGCACACCCCGTCTACCCCGACTAGTTCTATGTCTAAATCAATTGAGCGACCTTGGCAGCCATAGCAAGCAGCGCGGGGCCAGCCGGCAGGCTCCGACAAGTCCGCACCCTCCTCCCTCCGGTGGCCCAAGCCTCCCCTCACGGCCGATGGGCTCGGATATGCACAATGCAACTTTCTACAAGCCACTTGGCGGACGCAGTTCTTAGATACCTTATTGGGGCGCGGCATCGCCAGCTGCTGCGGTCGGGGTGCGCGCCCGCGCCCGGCGGGTTCTGCTACGCGCGCGCGAAATGCTTAAGGCTTTTGTATACATGAAGCAAATGTGTATCTGATAGCGTCGTCGGGTGCAGCAAAGGGTCAGCAACAAGAATGCTATTGCAGAACAGACGCGCGAGAGGCGGGAAAGGCCTGGATCCAGCATGCCCCGCGAATCCCCGTGCCCCCCCGCAGGCCCGGCCCGCCCCTCCCCGAGTTGGACCTCTCCCGTGCATCCTTTCCCGGATGTTTTATAGCACTTTTGCTTAAATAGTTGAAGTATTTATGCCTGCACTTGGCCCATCTTAATTTTGCCACGGAGTAGCCCGCTGAACGAACCAGCCCCGACGTGACACTGTTCAGCATCGCAGGTGCTTATAATAGCTGTTCTTGATGCACGTTTAACAGCCACAATATTTGCGCGTGCTATCTCGCGCTGTCCTTGTCCGAGTCCCTGTCCCCGTCGATTGCAACTTGTCCTCGCCGATTGCCCAGCTCTGTGCCAATTTGTATTTAGCTACCACCAACAAACAGACTTGGTTGCAGAGGCAGCCGAAACAGAGCCGGCGATTAGGCTGGCCGCGATTAGAACCGGACTCTGCGGTCTTGACCGAGGGTGTTAACAGTTCATCCGACACGCTGACACTCAAATGTGCAGCCGCTCCACGGCTCCAGCGCCGCATTTGGACAGCGCTCGGCGCCTCAACCCTCATGACTTTGAAACCCACGCTTGTCAGCCTCCCCTGCTCCAGCTCGATACCCAGACGACGCGTTCACCATGCACCACTACTTCCTCATTGGCTAGAAGACCTGTCGCATGGCGGCTGCCACTACCGCACACAAAACGCGCAGAGCACCGTCGAAGTAACGCGGCAGAACCTCTGCAGGGCCTAACGTCCCTTGCTTCATTTGAGCACGCAGCCAGGGCAGAGCCCTGAAGTCCCATCAAGCGCTTGCTGGGCTACCTCCGCCAAAGCCCACGCCACCCTTCCATTCGAGTCCCCTGCCCTGTTCCACCTCACTGTCCTGCCCCCATTCTAGTAATCGACCCAACGTACGCGCTTCGCAAGTCCCCCGCATTGCACAACTAATAACAAGCCATTCTCAGTTGAGCGCAGCCCGCACTTCGCCCGCGACCGCCGCACTGCACCGCCGTCCAAGGCCCTGAGGCGGCGGCCCCGCACCCCAGCACTCGGCACGCTCTCACACACCGGAAGGCCCCGATGCGATGCAGGTCTGCAGCGGGGCGAACCCCACATCCACTGCTACCCAAGCGCGGGAGACGGGCCCCGCCTTCCCTCTCTTTCAACAAGTCACCCCGGTTCCATCCAGGCCGCCGCTGCGAAGCGCTAACCGCTGGCTCACCCACCTCAGCCAACCTGGCGTAGCGTGCCGCAATGCCGCGCATCGCCTACTCCTCCGCCGCTCCTACTGTTGCTTCACCACTTTCAGCAAAACCGCCCTCCGTTGCTGCCGCCGCTGCGCCTGCAGCACCTGCTGCTCCTGCTGCCGCTACTGCGCTGGCGGGCAGCCCTCACCGGGCCAGCCGGCAGTCCTTGCAGCCGTGACAGGCCCAGCTGCCAGTGCTTGGCAGGCCCTTACTGGCCCACAGCCCTTACTGGCCCAGCTGCTCGGCCTGCTCGATCTGCAGGTACACGCCCTCGCTGATGAGCGGGATCTCGCAGTACCAGCCCCTGCACGAGCGCAACGGATAGGAGGGATGCACGGCACAAACAGATGCGCATGCTGTCAGACACGGAGAGAGTGCAGAGTCAGGGGAGGATCATGAGTGGTGCGGTTGCGGGGTGGAGAATGGGGGCAGGAGGGCGCTAGCGGCAGGCTGGGCGGGTTGGGAATTGGGGCTGCAGCTGCCCAGTCCGGTGACTGCCGCAACTGGTCGCGGCCTCGCAGCCCACTCCATGCAGGCGTTGCTGGGCCCGTGTCCCGTCCCGTGTCCCTCTCCAGCGTCCCGTGTGCGCGCCACGCCCGCACGGTTATGCTGCCAACGCTGCCACACCATCGCTGCGCCTTCCCCAGCCGCCGCACCTTCGGCTGCACCGCACCAGCACCCAAACCAGCAGTGCCACGCCGCACTACGCCACCACGCCGCGTCACGACGCCCCGCACCGCCTCCCCCTCCAACTCACAGGAAGCAGAAGAAGAGGCAGTAGATGACGAGCAGGAAGATGAACCAGAACATGAGCGCGTAGAACAGGTCGGACCAGGGAGTCCACAGCACGCCGGTGGGCAGGTTCTCCTCCGTCACGATCAGGATCATGGCCACGATGTCCAGCATCACGCCCTGTGTGTGCGGAGGGCCGGGGGTGGGTCAAAAGCGGGGTCAGCTTTGATGCACCCAGGCCGGCGATCCAGGAATTAGCGAGCAGCCAGGAGCGCGGCAGCGCGCGGCAGCCGGCGGCATGCATTCGCGGCAGCATATACGGCCGCGTCACAGACCGGCCGCGCTTGGCCAATTCTACGTCACGCGCCACATCCCGCGCGTCCCCAAGATGATTACCATCACTGGCACCGAACCCCCGTTGCTCCAGGCCATTACAATGCAGCGGTGAAGATCCATCCCGCTTGACACGCCGAAGGAGCCAGCTGCCTAAGCCCGCTTGCCAAGCCCGCTTGCCAAGCCCTCCTGGCACTGCCAAGCCCGTTTGCCAAGCCCGCTGCCCGCTGCCCGCTGCCACGTTTCCAGACTGCCATGGTTGCCACGACATGCCAACAGGCTCCGCCGCCGCCGCTGCCGCCGCCGCCGCCTCACCATCATGACGTGGTAGCGCGCCACGTGCGGGATCTTCTTGTTGCGCACAATGCCCAGGTAGGTGGCGAAGAAGATGAAGAGCGGCGCGTACTCGTGGATGTTGTACCAGTGCTCGAACGGCTCTGTGGTGTGGTGAGGTGGGGTGCGGTGTGTGTGCGCGGGGCGAGGATAGAATGCTGGCATGGCTTGAAATTTGATGCCCCCCTGTTGTGCTTTGGGTGTCGCCGCTTGGTGCCGCTGCTGTTGCCATGCCGCGCATGGTGAGGCGAGAGCTGCAGCACCACCCAGCCACCCAGCTCATGGAATGGCTGGTGGGGCCGCGCTTGCTGACCACCAAAGGCGCAGTGCTGGGCTGGGGCATGCGTAGCCCCTGGAGCTGAGTTCTAAGGGTCTGCTGCCACCATGCAGGCAACGGGGGCTGCAGCGGTGGCCACTCGCAGGCGGGCGTGATGTGGGCCGCGCTGCAGCAGCCGGAGCCAGGCCAGGGGTGGTGGTTGCAGGTCCGGCGTCAGCCCCGACCCGGCTGCCTGCATCCGCCCCGGCCTCGCGCTCGTGACCCCGTAATATTGCATCGGCGCCTGCCCCGCACAGTCCCAGCCCTCCGTTGCAGAGCGTATCAGGTGCAGGCGCAGCCCCCGCCCCAGCACGATCCCGGCGCAGCGATGAAACGTGCCATGCCGTGTCAACCTGGCACCCCCGTTGGAGCGCTGTACGCACCCGAGAAGTACTCCGTCCACACGAAGGCGGGGAAGCGCTCCACGAAGTACACTGTCTTCTCCGTCACATCCACCCAGGGAAGCATGTACAGAATTGCGCACATCAGCTTCCAGGGCCAGGTCATCGGGCCCTCATTGCGCCCGAATTTCCAGTCCTGTTTCTCCGCATCCTCGGCCCTGCCCCCGCTTTGCGACGAGGCGACCACAAGTTTCTGCGAGCACATCACTACTCGTCAGCACGCCAGTTGGGCACATGCAAGTGCTCGCGGCTGCATACCCGGGTCGGTAGGGTCGGCCTCCGCTGGAGCGGCGAGACGGGGCCGAAGCCTGCAAGATCCACCAATCCATTTTATAATCTAATGGCATGCCAACATTATGGACTTGACAGGTCGCACCTGTGCTTGGTACCCCGCTCGAGACGGCGCTGGCTGGTCTATGCGCGGCCTGAACACAGACGGCCGGCCGCCGGCACAGAGGCTTACATAGACGCTTGCTACTAGCAGAGCTGCCTAGCGCAAGCCCCGAAAAGCCCGACGCTTGCGAGAGCAGCGCGGACATCCCCACCGCGTGTTTCTCTCCTACCACAAATTGAGTAATGCTAATGCAAACGCAAGTACATGGGGAAATAGTAAATGGTCTGCCCAATTGGGTTGGCGTCGAGTCCTGCTCTGCACCGATGCAGGCTTGCATCTTGCAAGCTCTCTATTTCTTCAGTTGACGCTGCCCAATTGTACTCGCATATGTAATATCAAACATGGCATCAATAGACTACGACGTTGTAAAGCGGGCCTCGTCCGGGTACCCGAAACCCGCGACCTTTCACCCTTCGTATGGCACCGCGGGATTCCGCACCAATGCTGACGTCCTGGCATCGACAGTCTTTCGGTGTGGCCTGCTCGCCGCGGCACGCGCGCTGCTACTCGGGCAACACACGGGCATAATGATCACCGCCTCGCACAATCCTGTTGAGGACAACGGCGTAAAGATGGTGGAGCCCGACGGGGGCATGCTGCCGCAGGCGTTCGAGCCGATAGCGACGGAGCTGGCAAACTGCACCTTGGACGCGGAGGTGGCGAGCGTGCTGCGGGACCGGGTCATGGCGGCAAACGCTGTGTCCGCGCATGGCGCCCACACAACAGCGCCCGTTGACCGCAGCGCGCTGACGGTCCTGGTGGGACACGACACGCGACCCAGCGCGCCGGCGCTGGTGGCAGCTGCGCTGGCGGGCGTCCGCGCCCTGGGCGTGCACACGCACTTGTGCGGCTGCGTCACCACGCCGCAGCTGCACTTCCTCGTGCACCTGGCAAACAACCCTCGAAGCAGCAGCACTGCGACTGCTACAGCTCCTGCCACTGGGCCGGTGACTCCGCCGCTGCAGGCGTACTATGACACCATCGTGGGCGCCTTCCTCACGCTCATGCAACAACAACCGCAGCTGCAGCAGGCCGGCAGTAGCGCAGCCAGCGGCAGCAGCAGCAGCAGCAGCAGCAGCACGGCCGCTGCGGCCGACGTCGTATACGTCGACTGCGCGAACGGCGTGGGCGCTGCGCAGCTGCAGCCGCTGGTGCCAGCGCTGGCGGGTGTGGGTATCACGCTGGCGCTGCGTAACACGGGGTCGGGGGCGGCCGCCGGGCTGCTCAACAGCAAGTGCGGGGCTGACTATGTGCAGAAGGAGCGGCTGCCGCCCTCCGACTTCGCAGACGTGCCGGCGGGGGCCAGGTGAGCTAAAGGTCTCAATGCAGGGGAGTAGGGCTGCGCCAAGACTGAAGCAGGGGCTGTAGCAAGGGCGTGGTTGGGGCTGCGCAGGGCTGGGGCGTGTGGTGGCAGGGGCGTGTGGTGGCGGGCGACGTGCCCCACCACACCCTGGCTGGCTGGTCGGGTTCTGGGTTTCGCTGGGGTTGGACTTGATACGCCCTAACGCATACCGCACACCTGCAGGTGCTGTAGCGTGGACGGCGACGCGGACCGCCTGGTCTACTTCAGCCCTGCCGGCAGTAGCACCAGCGGCAGCAGCGGCAGTAGCAGCATGGGGCTGTGGGACGGCGACAAGGTGGCGATGCTGGCGGCGGTCTTCATTCGCGACCTCATGAGCAAGTTGCCGGCGGAGCTGCTGGAGGGAGTGCAGGTGCGGCGAGGACTGATGGCGTACGGCGGCGGTGTGTAGCACACGCGTACGTCTTTGGGCACAAGGGAACATGGGCATGAAACATCCGTGGGCAAAGCTCCCAAAGGCCACTGCCTCTTATCCTCCGTCTCTTCCGTTATGCGCACACGCACACGACCCCCATTTCGTCGCGTATGCACGGCCTTTGCGCTGACCTGTCCCGCTCACCGAACTCAAGCCCACTCCACGTTACGAACATGCGCACGTGCACCACGGATGCAGGTGTGCTGCGTGCAGACGGCGTACGCCAACGGCGCCTCCACCGCCTACTTGAGGGATGTGCTGAAGCTGCCCGTGGTGTGCACGCCCACGGGTGAGGGACAGGTGTTGTCGTGGTGTGGTGATGGCTGCGTCGTGTTATCGTGGTGGCATGGTGGCGTCTTTGATGTGGTGGTGGGAGTGGCGCCCTCAGGAGTGGCGTGGTGCGGCATGGCTGCGGCCTTGTGCGGCAGCCGGGATGAGGCGCCGCGCGCATAGTGAGTCGAGCCCTGCCACTCTGCCGCACCATTGCTGTGCCCCTTGTCCCAATCCAACCCTGCCCCCTCCCCCCCTAATGGACGTTGGCAATTCAACCACGCCGTTCTCAACATGGACGGCTATCCCCCCCCCCCACGGGCACTTTCATGTTACTTACAGACCGTTCGCATGACTGGCCGCCCCCCTCCAGGCGTCAAGTACCTGCACGAGGCCGCCCACGGCGCCGACCTGGGTGTGTACTTCGAGTCCAACGGCCACGGCACTGTGCTGTTCAGTACGAAGCTGAGGGAGCGGCTGACGGCGGCGGTGAGGATCAGCAGCGAGGGGACGGGCAGGAGAAGAAGGGGGGGGGCAGGGGCGTGGGTGGCTTGTGGGCGTGGGGTGGTGTGGGACGTGGCACAGGGCTGCGGGGCCGGCTCCAAACCGGCAGGCACACATCCGCGCGCGTGGCTCTTAATGAAGCTCGTCAGTGGTGTGCATGATCAGTTGTACAGCCTCAAGCTCAACCTGGCAGCCCCACTCGCGCTCCCCTCGTCGCTGCAGGCCGGCTCACACCCCGCCGCGGCTGAGCTGCTGCTGCTGTCGCGGCTGATCAACCAGACGGTGGGGGACGCCATCAGCGGCCTACTGCTGGTGGAGCTCATACTCAGGTGCGTGGGTTTGATTTTGGGGGGAGGGGGTATGGGGAGGCCGGAGGGCGTGACGTGTGTTGTGATTTGGGGGTCCAGCGGGACGGTCTGCCCTTGGAGGGGCCGCTGGCCGGAGGGGCTGCGGGGATACTTCGGGCACGGCTTGGGAGCATGTCAGAGCGTGACGGGGGCGCCCGTGTGCGCATGCACGAGTAGCGGCGATTAGCATGCTCGTCCTGTAGGCTCCTCGCATACACGCGTTCCTTTAGCCTGGTCACGTCTTGTCGTTTGTATTATCGCTGTGTGTTGCGCATGTCGGAGATGACGCGATGCACGATTGCACGTCATTGTGTTTGTATGTGCATGTCGCCCCGCAGGCGCAAGGGCTGGAGCCTGGCGCAGTGGCAAGCCCTGTACATGGACCTGCCCAGCCGCCAGCTCAAGCTCAAGGTACGGGGCTACTGGGCAACTGGGCGGATGGGAGCCGGCGGGTGCCGCACACGCGCCCACGACTTCAGTAGTGCTGTAACTGCTGCTGTGAGGTTTCCTGTCGTGTGAACGCGCTGGTCTACGCTGGCCGGAATGACGGGGACTGATGACGGGGCTGGCGCGCTGCGCTCCATCTCCCTGTTGGTGTGACTTGGTGTGCTGAGGGGTCCTAACCCAATGCCCAAACGAAGCGGTGACATCTCTTTGCCTTGCATGCGGTCCGGGACGCAGGTGGCGGACCGCGGCAGCATCACCACTGCCGACGCGGAGCGCGTTTGTGTGACGCCCGCGGGGCTGCAGGAGGCGATCAACGCCATCGTGGCCAAGGTACCGCAGGGCAGGTAAGAGCGTGTGAGAGCATGTCTGTCAGACATCTGCAGGCCCATACGCGCATATCCATGCTGTCGTGCGCATGCCATGCGACACAAGAAAGTCGCAGCCCAGTACTTTACAGATCCTCTGCCGGGTATCGTCTCCTCTTGACCATGTCACATTTTGCATGATGCACGCATGCACACCCCCAAGCACCATCACATTCAAAGCCAACAGCACCACCCGACAAGCCACCGTCACTGTCCTAACGCTGTCCCGCACCGCCTACCCACTCCTGCACCGACTGATGCAAACAACCCCCCACCGCCGCCACTACGCAGGGCTTTTGCGCGTCCCTCGGGTACCGAGGACGCCGTGCGCGTGTACGCCGAGGCGACCACCCAGGAGGCGGCGGACGGCCTGGCGCGGGAGGTGGCGCGGGTCGTGTACGACATGGCGGGCGGCGTGGGGCCTCGGCCCTGAGGCGGGCGAGCGAGGCGAGATGGCAGGGGCGCTGCTGCTGCTGCTGGTGCTGACATGGGAGTTGGCGCGGCCTGACCAGCCATTGCGTGTGTGCTGCTCCCGCCTGTGCGACCTGACCGGGTCTGCAGCCCCGTCACCAGCGTGCCGTCCACGGCAAGCCGGTGCGGGCTGCGCCACATCGCGTTCCCCTACCGTCCCTCATACCCCCCTTGGGCTTTGCCCCCATACAAAACGCCTGGCTGACAGTCGGCTTCTTACAGCCAGGGTTGCGGCGCGACGTCCCTCCTCCTCCTCCTCCTCCTCCCGACGCGGCCGCTGCGCCGCTCATGCGAATCGGGTCGCCATAATGAAGCGAATGACGGCCAGTATCCCAAAGATGTACTGCAGGGGGGAGATGGTCCAAAGGGGTGTGTGTGTGTGGACAGAGCTTAGGAGACGCAATGAAGCACCCAGTGCAGTGGTGGCCGAGCCGATAGGCGGCATGTCAACACAGACCCAGGACAGGGGGCGGTGGCTAGGGTGGCTGGACAGAATGGCGCCAGGGCATGCGACACGGATTTGTGGGTTGCAGGCTTCCGCAATGGGGTTCGCTCTCTTCGCTCTGGCCGCGCTAGCACAAGCGCGTGTGGTGCATACTCGACCTGGCGGCAGCATGGGACGTCTGGACAATGGCCCTACTCGGGCTTCTCCCTTTGTAATGTCACACACTTGTGGAGCGCCTTTCCCATGGAGGTGTTCGAATTCAGCATTACTCAAAGACTTGCCTGTATCCCGACGAACGCGAGTGCGGCGCCGTTCAGGAACAAGTCGATTTTTAACCTGCGTGAAGGGGTGTTGTGACGCGTGAGCTGTACTTCATTCGGCAGGCTAGTGAGTCTGAAGGCGGCTGCGCTCCTGTGCCACGGCTGCTACTCATCGCAAACAGGTACCGTACATGCGTCCAGTCCCAAGGAAAGGGCCCTTATGAGGCGGTTTCGGATTGCAATAGGTACGCCCCCGCCCTCAGTACCGTAAGTATGCTTGCTTACACATATGTCTGGAAGGCCACAAAGTAGATGTACATGCCCAGCAGTGGCAGCGCCAGGATGAAGCTGAGGATGATGGGCGTGGAGCGCTCCGTCTTGTTGCCCTTGGAGGCTGTGAGGGCGGGGTGGCGCGGGAGCGGGGCATGGGTCGGGCAGGACAGGAGCTTCAGGGCGTGGGCAAAGGCACTGGTGCAGCACTGGCCATTTCCGCAGGCTTAGTGGCAGCGCGTGTGCGCAATGGTCCCCTTGCTGGCCGCAGGCCCTGTCGGAACGCGGAACACGCACCCAGGAATAGGCGCGGGATCTCAATCAGGATCCACAGCCAGGAAAAGCTGAACTCCATGGCGAAGTTCTGATTCGGGTAGGGCAGCTGGAGGCCTGTTGCGGCGTGTAGGCAGCGTGGTAGGAAGCAGGTAATGGAAATGCATGAGTGGCGCAGGAGGGTGCTGGCCGCAGATGCAATTTGTACCTTTGTCTCTATGCCCCTCGCCTCGTGCTGTGAGCGGTGCACACTTCAGCGCTTTGCCCCAGGGTCCGCGCTATGTGGCTTGAGCGCTGCGCGAATGGCGCGACCCGTTATGCCCGCCACCCACCCTTGTACACGAAGACGAGGATGTTGAGGATGTAGTATATGACGTCCCACCAGCCCCCAAAGAAGATAAAGATTTGAAAGCCTAAAGACGTGAGCACCCTGCGCCGAGGCTTTTGTTGCTGCGCGACGCCTGGCTGCCCAGGCTGCCCCGTGCCGACTGGCGCGGGTGCCAAGGCTTGGGGCTGCATGTCGACCGGTTGACCAGGGTTCATTTTCTACTGGCCCTCCCCAGCTGTCTGTCTTGCTTGCTCCTTCAAGTATTGGCAGCGAAGGCTCCGGCCTCGAGCTCGATAAGAAATGCCACTGCTCGCGACCAGCTTGCTTAGCTAGCCAGTGCAAGCTAGGACACGTATTATATATCACGTCACAACTGTGGCTATGCAGCTAATGCTGCTGAAGAGGTTTACAAGTGCAGCTGCTTTGGGGTCTTTGCCTCCGGATTCGTTAGTGGATAGTCTCGGTGTCTAGATGGTACTATCTCAAAGTAATGGCATATAGCAGGGAATGCCAATTTGGCAGGGAAGGCCGCTCGCCAAGGAAATTCGGTTCAAACCCAGCTGTCGTGGCGAAATGGCTCGACGGTGAAAAACGTACGCAGGTAAACCAGTTGTGGATGACATTCAACAGCGGTGGATTGTATTGCGTGGTAGCGTTGACGACCAAATGCGCATGGGCCGTGGTTGTCCGGGAACCCCGCCCGCCCGGCTCGCTCCCCGCCCTGGCTCCCGCCCGCGCCCACTCGCCCACTTTACTGCCCAGCGAAGGCATGTCATGTTAGGGTAAGGGCACGGTGACAGAGCCCAGCTTGTTACGACCAACCCCAATGTAAGGGTCAGATACTTACCAAGGCCAGCATCAATCTGCCACCATGGCCATGTACATTCCTGGCCTTGCACTTTGTCAACCTGGAAAGCAGGGTTGCCTAGTACGCGACCCTCTCTCCATAATACGCGTATTAATACAGCGTACTAGGATTCCTAGTACAGTACGGTAAAATACGGTGCATAATACGCTGGGCCAGGAAATCCGGGGGGGAAGCCGACGCAAACACGGCACGCGTGCCCGCACCATGCCCGAATCGGTGTGAATCTGGATTTGCGCGGTCATAGTCTTCTAGCGGAATTTCCTTCAACTTATTATGCTCATATTGTTGTAAGAGAACACAGCTGCAGTGCGGAGAGCAGCCATGGTTCGCAAACTTCGACGGACATCCTTTCCAGCACCCCTCGCGCCCCTCGCCCAGCCACGGTGCTGCCACGGCCCACCCCCCGCTGGTTTCCCCAGCACAACGTATTTTCCAACGTACTAGCCGACGAGGGCAGCGTACAGTACGTAGTACAGTACGTAGTACATAGTACGGGCAAATAACTAGGCAACCCTGCTGGAAAGTGCACACGTGGTGCACGGCACTGTGCGTGATTAGGCGACATTCATACCATACCGGTATCTCGTATCAGATTTTATTTGCATCCGAGGCCCAGCGCCTTGCGGGCTTGCCGCAGTCCCGTCCGCCCCAGCCCTGGTCGCACTCACACGCCACGTTCGCCAGGTTGCACACGCCATTGCCCCAGCTGCCCAGGGCGGGGCATGGCACCGGCGCAGCAGGCGGCGCCGCGGGCGTTGCCTCGCTGCGGTCTCCACACACCACGAACGAATGCGGACCCTGTGGTCATGCCCATAAGCTCGGGCTGGGCGTCGGCCCAGGCGCGGACGAGCGACAGCACGAAGGTGCCAGCGCTGGTGCATCATCCACATTCAAGAATTGCAGACGTCACCAGTCATTTATGTTGGAGCTGCACCCTACGGGACCTCGCCAACCTGCCTAAACACTGTCCCATCGCACACCCTGCAGTCATGGCCATCAGCTCGGGCTGGGCGTCGGCCCAGGCACGGATGCGCGGCAGCACTAAAGGTGCCGGCGCTGGTATGTCAGCCATATTCAAGAACTGCAGACGTCATCAGCCATTTATGACCCGGTTGTACGCACGCGGGCATCGCGACCGACACGCCCGTTGGTTCCACACCCTAATCCACTCATTTCACTAATGACAATCAAACATACGCATGCATAGTTTCAGCAGCTAGCTGCCTTATTCCAAACGTTTTTGCCGCGCATGCGGAATGGACTCGTCCAAAGCAACAGTAGTGGGAAGCTGCCCGCGCATGCAATTAGTATCCTTTTGACACTTTGTTTGAATTGATAATTGAAGCTGTGAAACGGGTCACATGAAGATACACTGATCAAAAAGACGCTGTTGGCCGGCAGAAATGTCTCCCACTTTCGGCGTTGCGCTCACACTGGCAATAACGCTCCTGTGTGGTCCCATAGCAAATGCCAAACCAAAGAGCGCCCGCGTATTCCTAGCTAAGGAGCTGCCGCTGACCGTGGTGCTGACGACACCGTCTGAGGTAATGGTCAACAGTTCTGAGCCCGTCCGCCTCTACAACCGACAAGCGATACAGGTGAGCATGGCGGATGGACGGATGCCAGTCTTGGTGGACAGTGGGTGTTTTAGGCCCGAGCGTGTTGCTGGCACCGCGGGTTGGCGGTTGATGGCCCCGACTCTGGGCAGCTGTGAAGTTTCAATGCCTCTGCTCGTCGGGAGGGGGAGTAAGTACATGCCCAAGCCCAACGGGGGGGGGGGAAAGCGCCGGCCGGCCGGGTGGTTCAGCAGCGCATTCAGCGTGCCACCTCGGCCCTGCTCAACCAGCGTGTCAAACCAGCGTGTCCCCTGTGTCCCCTGTGCTCCCCCTCTCAATATGCAGGTCGTGTTCTCCCGGCCAGTCATCGCTCTGGGGTCCGACTTCGGAGACGGCGCAGCAGCCAAGCAGGTGCACTCGTGACGGACACGCACACATACACACGCACCCTGCTGCCCGCCCGGCCGCTTCCCCACCTCCCCCTGCCTGTCCCGTCCCCGCCTCCCAAATCACTCCACCGTGCGCCCGTACCCTCCACCCAACCTCCAGGCATCATCCATTCATCCCTCCCCTCCCCTTCCCTGCCATGCCTGCCCCGCCCTCCCTTCCCATCCCCTGTACGTACGTGCCTCACCACAGGTCCCCTTCCGGCTGAGCTGTGGCGTGCCGGGCTCGTTCCGCTGGGTGAGCACCACCGCGGGACGCTGGGACCCGGCGCTGGACTGGCCGCCCGACCTCAGCTGCAGCCTGAGGTGGAACACAAGCCTCAGGAGCTATGACGGTGCGCGCGAGCGGTGGCTAGTTGGCGAGGGAACTTCCAAGAGAGCGCCGAAAGGACATGCCCTTCCCCCATCTCCCTTTCCGCTCTCTGGAAACGCAGGGCCTGACTTTCCTTACTTCAGAGTGCGCCGGTATCCCCGCCCATGTAATTCCACAGCATCCCACAGCACCCCCACCTGCCCCACCTGCACCTCCATCCACCAAAACCAATGCCCCATCCCACCCCTCCACTTTGTAACCAATCACGATTGTAACCCCAGTTATTGCCCCATCCCATTCACCCGGAAGCGCGCAGGCGCCCGCCTGATGCTGGACGGCACGCCGCCGCGCCGCGCTCTGGCCAGCAGCAGCCTGTACATGTACGGCGGCGGCGCGACGTCGGAGGCGGCGGCGCGGCTGACGGGCGGCGCCTGGAGCAGCGACTCGGGCGTGGCGGGAGACAAGCTGCCCGAGGTGCCGCCCGATGGTGGGTGGGCGGGTGGGCGGTTGGGTGGGCGGGGTCGTGGGGGTTACGAGGACCAAAAGCCAGAGCGTTGGCCGGGCGGGGTGACTGGGGTAGGTTGCGGATGCAGGTGGGCCCTGGCCAGGAGCTGTGAACACGCACCGCGCATACTGTTGAGTGGCCCCCGCCGTGCATTGCATGTCCCGGCCGCGAGTGCATATGCCACCCCCCCTGGTGAAGGCGTCGGCTTTCCCTTCATTCGCCCCCTCAGGCAAGCTGTTGCTGCAGTTCAGCTACCCGGTGAACCTGCTGATGCTCAAGTCGGCGTTCGTGGTGGGTGCGGGGGCGTGGCGTGGCGTGGCGTGGCGTGGCGTGGCGTGGCGTGGCGTGGCGTGGCGTGGCGTGGCGTGGCGTGGCGTGGGGGCATAAAGGACAGCAAGCGGGTGCTCTGCGGATGGCGCTGAAGCGGATGCCGCCCCCACGAACTCGCCTCCACAACCTTTCTGTATCCCGCCTTTGTCACACAATCACACACACACACACACACACACACACACACACACACACACACACACACACACACACACACACACGCACAGGTGCTCCAGGGCCGTGACGAGTCAGTGGAGGAGGGCGCACCCTCGCTGCCTTACAACCTGCAGCCCTGCTGGTCGCCCGCCCCCGCTGCCCCTCTCCCTGGAGGGGCCGCCGGGTCGGGCACACCCAGCAACACAGCGCTGGACGTCAACACCACGTGCGCCGCAGTGGAGGTGGGGGCTGCACTCCAGCCCGACACGTGGTGAGGGACAGGGAGGTACGGGGTGCGGGCAGACGGGAGCGTACGTGGTGCGTGCAACAGTCCCCCACGTGTGCGTACGCGGACTGCCGCTGCTTCCTTCCAGCCCCGCGTGGCGTGCGGAGACCTTAGCGCAGTTTTCATAATGCCCTAAACCTGACTTTTCTCAACTCATCCCGGGACCTGTCAGAGTAATCGTTGCGTTACGGAAGTTGTGCTTGTGATTGCTCACGCCGCCCTTTTCGTTCTGCGGCCTGACAACGGCACCCATTCCGCTCCCCCTCCTGTACACCGCAGGTACACACTGCGACTGCCGGCCGGCACCCGATACGCCGCACTCGCCGGCCCCACCACCTACACCCAGCAGGTAGATAGGTAGCGGCTAGGTAGCCGCACGCACTTTGAACGTGTGTGGTGATTAGACTGGGCCGAACTTGGGCCGAGCATTGGGCGTGCGGGCATGCACGAGCTTGTCCACATTAAGCTAGCGCTCAGGTCAAGGATGAGGTGCTATGAGGCGCAATGGACCCATGGACTGCCCACACAGGTGGTGTTTGCGGGCCTGCGCCGCTTCCGCTTCCCGCTGGCCCAGGACGCCTGGAGGGCTAGCAGCCCTTCCAGCGGCATCAGGTGTCGCAGTGGGCGGGGAGGACGGGAGGAGGGTAGTAACAGCTGGAGGGGGTGCATGGCACGGGCTGATGAAGGGAGGAAGCTTGCGCCGCTGGGCAATTGTGCTGTCTCTATTCTCTGCATTACGGTACTGGCGGAACAGCCGATTCACACGTGTGCAGTGTGTGCGACACACCGTACACACGCAAATGTCTATCACATGTAACGCGCTACCCGCCCTGCTGCCCTGCCCCGCCACCACAGCTACCGCCGCCTGGACCTGTGGCTGCCGCACGGCCTGCAGCCCGGCACACCCCTCGATGCGCTGGCACGTGTGCTGTCTGTGTGCGAGCTACAGCCCGCTGCCGCGGTCACAGGAGCACCGGCGGCTGTAGCAGGTGGCGAGCAGGCGTCGCCACCGCCGCCGGACGTGTGTGTGCCGGGCGCTGCGCCGCTGCCGTTCACGCTGTCGCTGCCGTCATCGTCGCGGCTGCGCATGACGGTGACTGACCTGGCACCGGGAAAGAAGTACCGGTGGGTGAAGAGATGGGGAGCCGACTGCTCCTGGGGTGGCTGTTTGTATGCGTGACGTGGCGCTGCCATGTGGCACGTGTCCACCGCTGTACGCACACACCACACTCGCGCTCCCTTGCTTATGACCAAGCCGAGCAGACACCCCTCGATCGCTCCTACCCTGCACCCGCCCGCAGCGTCACCGCCGGCGCTGACCCGACTGTGATAGACGGCTTTGGCATGAGCCTCGAGGTGTGTGGGCGCGTGTGGGACATGAATGTGTGCGTACGTGGTGTTTGCAGCGTCTCCGCCCTGGTCTGACTGCTCAGCTGGAACTCATCCCCACCCCATGCCACCCCGCCGCCACCAGGCCTCCAACTCCACCGACTTCTACATGACCCAGATTGCCTACCGCTTTGAGGGCGCCGACACCACCGGCGGCGTCTACAGCTTTAGTAACGCACCTCTGGCGGTTCTGGAGCCGGAGCCGGCAGACAACCTAACGCAATGGTGCGGCGGCGTGCTCGCCGGCAAGCGATAGCGTGCCCTTGTTAGCGTGCTTTGCGGAGTCTTCGTTACGATCGTTGAGCGAATGAGGGCGGCATGCTTCCAACAGATTTACTGGCCTTTGCCTGACTGTGAGTGTGACTTCACACGATCGACATGCTTTCATGTACGGCTGCAGGCCGTACATCACCATCGCGCCGCCGCCGCAGCCGGCCCTTGGCGTCGACGTGCCGCCGTACACTAGCCGTACGGTGCGGTCGTTCGTACTGGATCCAGCAAACCGCAACCACGTGATCAAGCTGCTGCAGGTTTTCCAGGTTCGTAGGTGTGCGCAGCGGGCAAGGCGTACGGCACGCGAACATAGCGAACAGCAGCCGCGGGCTCCATCTGTCCCTTGACGCACAACCGTCGCCATGCCGTACCATTCGATTCCCCTATTTCATCACCTGTCTTTCGTAACCCCACTGCCTCGACCGCCCCAACCCCACAACCCCCCTTCCCGCCGCAGCGCAATTTCCCCAACGCCTCCTCCAGCGGCGACCCAACCGCCCATCTGGGTCTGGAGCCGGTCTCGGTGGTGCCTGTGCCTGAGCCCCTCACCACACCCGGCTCCGGCGCGGGCTGGACGCGGGTGTCGGCGCCGCTGCAGCCCGGAGCGGCGCTTCAGCTGCTGGATGCCTGCTGCACGCCGGTGAGATAATTTATTGCACTGATGGAATGCCGGCAAAACAGAATGGGCGATGGTTGTTGTAGATGATGAGAATGGCCTGCTGGACAAGAATGACTTCAATCCTCAAGCTGCGGTAATTATTGTTTTGTTTCCCGCCACAATGCGGCGGTGCAGCCCTCTTACGTCGGCGGGCCGCCCAGCCGCCGCACCCAAGTGCTGGTTCGCTCCGGCCTGTCTATGTCCGTGCTGGCAAGCCGCAGCAACACAGTCTTCACGGCCTGGGTCACGGACGCCTCGGAGGGAAGCGGCGGCGGCGGCGTGGCGGGCGCGACCGTGTCGTTCTACGTGCTGCCGACTTCAGGATACTATAGGGAAGGCAGTGAGGTGAGTACCGTACCGTGTACTGCCGGGGCGGATGTGTCCTTTCGCAAGTTTGGCGTGGCACCGTTGTCGACGCCATGACTGGACAACATACCGGCGCTGTTGTACTTCGCTCCCGGAATGACTTACATCCCAAGCACCCTGCTGCTGCCTTACTTCACTGCATCCATCATCACTCTGCTGCCATTCCTTTCCCCCTTCCGCTTTGTTTACCCCTGCACCCCCCCCCCCCCCAGCTCCTTCCCTTCTTGGCGGCCAGCTGCGTCACAGACGCCGCGGGCACGTGCAGTGTGGACATCCCGCCCAACGAGTCCGGGCAGTCACCGCAGGTAGGCGGGTGGGTGGCTGGGTGTGCGGATGGGTGGGTGACAGGGAGGGAGGGTGGGTGGGTGGGTACGAGGGCCTGCTGGCAATCTGGCAGCATTCCATCAGCACAGCATCCGTCCGTTGCAGTCGCATCTCACTCACCACTAGCCACTTCGCCTGCCGCCGCTGCATCGCCCGCTCATCCCCCACCCGCTCACCCGTCACGCCACGCCACGCCACGCTACGCCGCGCCACGCAGAGTGGCGACCGGCTCTCCGTCATGGCGCTGGCGCCTCCCTCTCCCACCCCCACCGCCTCCCTCACCTCCTCCACCCCCTCTGCCTCCACCGCCTCCCCCACCGCCTCCACCGCCTCACGTGTGGCGCTCGTCCTGGACGAGCTGTGGCTGGGGTCGCGGCCGCAGCCGCCCTCAGGCACCCTGGCCAGCCTGGTGGCAGATCGGCGCCTGGTGCGGCCCGGCGAGAGCATCAAAATCACAGGTATGGTGGCATGTGCGTGAGCGTGAGCGTGACTGTGTGCCAGGTGTGGAATGGAAGGGAAGGGTCATGGCGGTCAGGAACTCGCGAGCTTGCTTATGTGGCATATGTTACCCCACATTCCCCCAGCACGCACCCATGTTGGTGACCTGTATGCATCTCGCGCTAGGCATCCAAGCAATCTGAGACACACACACATACACACACACACATACACACACACATACACACACAGGCTTCATCGCTCAGGCATCCCTCGCCGGCATGCAGCTGCCCCCCGCCACCTGGGGCATACTGGAGGTGTCGTCAGGCTGGGACGTGTCCGCGTCGGGCAGCGTCACCGGCCGCCGCCGCCGTCGCGCCGCCGCCGCCGCCGCCGTCGCCACCATTTCCTCCTCCGCCCGCTTCACGAAGCTGCCAGGCACAGCGGGCGACGCTGCTGCTGCTGGCACTACCGTGCAAAGCCGCCAGGAGTATGAGCTCAGCAGCAGTGCGGTGGAAGCTGCTGACAGTAGCGGCGGTCGCGATATTGGCAGCAGCAGTAGCGGCCGGCGGCAGCGTGCGCTGCGTCAGGCGGCGCCGCCAGACGACGGCGTGGGGTCGCCGCCGGCTGAGGAGCCCTATACGCCCCCGCCGCGGGTGCTTGTGGCGGTGGGTGACCCATCTGTGCGCGTGCTCATGGCGGGCCCTTCAATCAAATGGAATTGGTGCAAGTCACATGAGTACGACCAGATGCTATAGTGCAGTGCGGCAATGTGAGGACGAGGAGTAAACACGAATGAGATGACTTGCTGCCCCCCCCCCCGGACTGCTGCAGGTCAACGCCAGCAGCGGCAGCGTTCACGGCGAGATCCAGGTTCCGGCGGGCGCCCGCCAGCAGCCGTACAATGTAATGCTGTACCTGCCGGCGGCGGTTGGGACGGTTGGGACGGCGCCGCTCGACGGCCCGCCGCCGGATCTGAGCGCGCCGGATCTGCTGTTCGGTTGGAATTACGTCAGGAGTTTTGAGTTCACGGTTGCGGACCCGCGCCCGCCAACCGCCGAACTGCAGGTCAGTGTAAGGCACACCCCCGCAGGTTGCGCATGTTGCACACCTGTGACGACCATACATGCTTATCCTTTCACATCGATGCCAAACTCGCACCTACCTAACTCACAGATTGTCGCGCCACCGTGGGTTTCGCCAATCGGCACCTTCACCGTTACCGCAACCGCCGTCAGTTACATTGGCGCGGCTGTTGGCGGCGCGCCCATGACGCTGACGTGGCGTCACGCCCGCGCCTCTGGCGTGCTACGAATCACAACCGACGCCAACGGTGTTGCAACCGCCACCGTGGATTTGGGGGCCCTGCCGGAAGCCAACCGTACGACAGTGTACGATGCCATTAGCGTCAGTGTGGAGTGGATTGGGCCCACGCGCGAGCGGATCGTGGAGTCGGCATCCATTGCGTAAGCGCGGGCTTGGGTCAGTTGGAGGTGGGTGGCAGGTGGCGGGCTTTGCAGGCCTCCTAACAGGGTTAGCAGCAGTGCCGCCTGCGTGCGGCGGTGTGCCTACACTCGTCCACATGCGTACACCGGCTCTCCATTCAATCATCTTCCGCCTCCCGGCGCATCCCAGGGCGGCGGACGCGGAGTACGCCCTCAGCTACAGCCTCTCCCTCACGCCCGACCTGCCCGGTGTGCCCTTCGGCGTCACGGCCATCCTCACCTCCAACACCGACGGCTCTGACCTTTCCGGAATCCCCGTCACAGCCACGCTCAGCCCCGCAACACCCGGCACCGCCGGCGGCGCCGCCTGTGACTCAGTCGCCACTTGCTCGACCAGCTCTGGGGCCGGATTCGTGGGGCCCAGCGCCTGCCGCCTGGCCCTGCCCTGCCTCGGCCGCTTCAGCCTGCGCGTGTGCGCCGTCCTGCCACCGGCTGTAGCAGGTGCTACTGCGGTCGGCGGCGGCAGTAGCACGGAGGTGGTGACGGTGTGCGGCCGGTTCGAGATGATCCTAGGCCGCAACGCCAGCGAGTGGCAGCAGTACGCTTTCAAGCTACGTGGCATGCCCATGCCGGCCCTCTCCCTGGACAAGTGAGTTCTGCTGGGTGGTTTTGCATGTTGTGTTTGCGCAGCTGCGGATTGTGTTTCGTGTGGTTTCAGATCTAAAGAGCGCATCACCGACCGTCTCATCCATGTGTCAACGTCCTCCGCCGCTCTATCTGTTGCCCGCCGCTCCGCCCCACCTGTGAACACCTTGGCACAACCACAGGAACGTCTACTCAATTGGCGAGACGCCGCGCCTTCGCTTTGAGAGCCCCTGGCCGCATGCCCGACTGCTGCTGCTGTGGGGAAATGATTTTGCCACGCAAAGCAAGGCCATTGATACGGTGGGTTGATACTCAATTAACCTGGGGTTTGCAAAGCAAGGCCATTGATACGGGTTGTGGGTTTGAATTAAACTGGGGTTCGCGCAGAGCAAATTAAGGAAAGGGCGGGGGCTGTGTGGCTGGGCCCAAGATGGATGTTGTGCAAAATGACGCCCACTGCCTGCCAACAGAGGCACGCGACCAAGCGAATGCCGATCCGTAACATCCATCCCCCGTTTGCACATGCGTTCAGCTGCCGGCCGGCGCCATGGCTGACGTGGAGCTGGGCCCTCTGTCGTACGACACTTGTGCCGGCGGCTGCGCCGTAACCGCAGTACTGCACGTGCCGCGGCTCGGCCCGTCCGACATGCCGCTACCCCCGCCCGATGCCGTACCGGTTTCGGTTGTGTGCGACCCGCGTGCGCCGCTGACGTACAGTAGCAAGCTGCGCATAGCGGTGGCTGATGACAACGGGCTGGAGGTGGTTGTGGCGGTTGGCCCTGTGGCGGGCGAGGCGGCGGGCGGCGGGCGTGTCGTCGATGCGGGCGGTGAAGAGCTGCTGGCAATAGAGCCAGGGCAGAAGGCTGAGGTGAGGCAAGCGGTGCGCGTGCGTTTGGTGCTGGCTGGCTTGCTGCGCTGTGCTGCACTAGCTGTGCGAATCAGCTGCAGCAGGAACATGCTAAGCAGGGGCGTCAGCCCAGATTGCTGTTGCCAGCTTGACCCCTTGCCATGGGCACTGGCGGCCCCGGCCTGACCCAATCAACGCGCACCTCCTCCATCCCTACCTCCCTGCTGCAGGTGTCTGTGAGGGTGTCGGGCGCAGGGCCGGGCGTGGAGGTGACGGTGTACGGCGTGGACCAGGCCGTACTGGATCTCATGCCGTACGACCTGCCGGCTCCGCAGCTGGATCTCGTACTGCGGCTGGCGGCTGACGTACAGGTGTACGGCATGGCGGCGTACCGCCTGGCGCCCGGGGCCGTGCGTGCCGTGTTTGACACGCTCGTGCGCAGGTGAGAAGTGGGGGTCGTGCAGGATACTCCAAACCCTAGCTCCAGCAAGTGCACTTGGGATGTGGGGTGCTGACCTCCAGCTGCTGCTGGGCATGCCTGGAGCCCATATATAATGCGTCTTCGGCTGGCGTCCACTACCTAACCGGGGGATAGTCGGTTAGGTTCCACTGTGTGTGCGGGAGGGGCGGGGGGCTAACACCGTGTCTGGGGCCACACCATGCGGCTACACCGTGGGGGCTTACACCGTGGGGCTATCTACACGTGTTGCAAGCCGCCGCCACGACCGCCACTACCGCCCTTACCACACAACGCGCACGTGCGTACGCAGGCTGTCCCAGCTGGACCCGTGGCTGCCGCCGGACACGGCCGTGCGCGCCGCGGCCGCCGCCTACTGGTCTGGTGGCGTGCAGGCGGCGGACATGAGCGATGAGGAGTACCTCGACCAGTTCACCACCGGAATCACGCTGCTGGCGGTGAGTTGGGAGACGTGAGCTGCTGGCAATTCATCACCCGCATCTGCTCGTTGCCTGTTCCTGAGCTTGCGTGCATGTTTGTGCCATTATTGTTCGGGTTTGTTTCACGTACGTGCATGTGTGTGCGCGCAATTTATCAACAGCTGGCAACTTGCACATGCACACCGCAACCCGGCACCATTACAACACCTGCCAAAGACCCGCTCGCTGCGCTCAGCCCCGCAACCTCATGCCATCCACGCGCACACACCCCACCGCACGCGCCACAGGGCGGCTACGTCGACAACAACCGCGCGCCGCTGACGCCCGCCTTCCGGCGGCCGCCGCCACAGCGCCGGGCTGAGCGCGCGCCGCCCGTCGGCGGTCCGTCAGGTGCGTGCGCGTGCACTTTTAGGGTCATAGGGTTTGAGTCCATGCGCACATGCGTGCGTGCATGCATCCGTGTGTGCGTCGCTGATTGCTGCTTCTGGGTTGGGTGGGTTGGGCCATGTGGCACACCCACAGCAGGTGATATCGGCAGTTCGCATGATGAGGATGGGCTCACGGGATAGGTGAATCGGAGATGGGCGAGACACGCACGTTGTTCGACGTGTCGCACGCGTCCGCGCCCTTCATAGTGTGCGTACCCACTGCTCTTCTGAGCCATGCTTCTCAAACGAACATGCAATGCCGCCCGCATCCACACAGACCCGGAAAGTGGCGCGGGTGGTGCCGATGTCTCCGGCGAGCTCCGCAGCTCAGACGACTTCGTGACCACGCCGCTCTTCACCACCGTCCTCACCGGCCCCGACGGCGTGGCACGTGTCAACTTCACTGCGCCTGCCAATCTGGGCACCTTTGTACTGCGAGCCTACGCCGCCGCTACGGGGGCGGCGGCGGCACGCAGGTACGGGTCCGGCGAGGGACGTCTGGTGGTCCGGCGGGCGCTGAGCCTGACGCCCTCGGCACCGCGGTTCGTGCGTGTGGGAGACGGCTTTGAGGCTGGCTGCGTGGTGACGGTGGGCTCGGCGCCCGCCCGCGTGTCCGTGACGCTGACGGTAGGTGGGCAGTGAGGGGCGTATCATTGGTACTGAGGGGAGGCAGGAAAAACTACAACAAAGGGGGCGGCACGGGTCTCACAGGCATGCATTCCTGCCAAACACAGGTGGAGGGTGGTGCGAGCAGCCCGCTCCAACTGTCGGACGGCGGCGGAGTTGGAGGGGCGTCCACGATGACCAAGGTGGTGACCTTCCAGGCCGGCGCCGACCTGCAGGAAGAGGTGCGTGTGCGTGTGCGTGTGTATGCGCCTGTGTGCCTATGTGACGGGAAAGAGTGAAGCCAGTTATATACAGTTGCGCTCGTGTGCTAGCAACGTGTACACACTCATACCGTATGCACGTACGCGTGCATGCCCACATACCGTCGTACACACACGCACGCACAGGTGCGCTTCCCGCTGAGCGGCCGCGGCATTGGCACCGCCCGCCTCACCCTGCGGGCCGTGGACTTCCAGGACGGCGGCGGCAGCGACGGCCTCCAGGTCTCCATGCCCGTGTACGGTGCGTGTCTGTCTCGTGTGTGGTGACATACATACGAGAAAGTAAGCGTGGAACCGCTGCATGACTGGCGGGCCCCGGACACCTTGGTTGGCGCCTTTGGCAGTATATACCGTGCGTGCGCGCACTTGCCTTTCCACACGTGTTGGCCTGTCCTACGACCACCGCCACCGCCACCTACCACCACCACCACCACCACCATCACCACCTCACTCACTCATCATGTACGCACGCCCACAGGCCAGCAGGGCGACGTGTTGGTGGCCACGACCTTCTCCCTGACCGCCAACGGCACCACGGGCGGCGGCTGGGCTGAGGGCGTGGAGCTGCCCGCCGCAGTGCCCGGCAGCGGTGAGCGGCAGCAACGGGAGGTGCACAAGGGGGAATGTGCAGGGGGGGAGGAAGGTGCACAAGGGGCGGGGGGGGGGGAGGTGCGTGCATTACCGAGACCGTTTCAGCCCTCAGACCACCCTCAATGGTCGCGCTGCTGCTGCTGCCGCCTGGTGAATGTGAGCCTATTATTACCTGTGCCGTGTCCGATGCTGCTGCCCCTGCTGCTGTTGCTTACTTGTGTCCGCAGGGGGCTTGACGCTGACTGCGGGTGTGGGCAACTTGCCAGCCATCACCGCCATGTACGCCAACCTGCTGCAGCAGGAGCGGAGCGTGGCGGAGGCAGGGGACAGGTGCGTGCGTACAGGCAGGCAGGCGGGCGGGGGCGCGCGCGCCGCTGCACGGTCCTTGCATGCTTTTAAGCGTTGTAGGTCAAGCTTCCGATTTGCATTCACCTACTCACCATTCACGCACTGGCACACCGCACACCGCACGCACGTCGCATGCAGGTACCCCTACGCCGAGCGCGCGCTCACGTGGGCGGTGCTGCCGCCGCTGCTCGCCGCCTACGGCCAGCCCAACACCAGCAGCGCGGCCCAAGACCAGCAAGTGACGCGGGGCTTTGCGGACCTGGGCGCGCTCACGGAGCCGGGGCTGGGGCTGGTGTGGAGCGACTTCAGGCGCTGGGACGGCTGGAGGCCGCTGAGGTGGGCGGGCGTGCAAGCCCGCAGGGGGGCGGCGTTGTTGTTGCGGGGGGCGTGGGTTGGGATGCAGGCGGGGCCGGTCCCGGTGTGGTGCTCGCTTGTCAGGCACCACCGGGACATTGGAAGTCTGTCCACATGCATGAAACCATGGGGGCGCAAGCGACTGCGCAGAAGGCCGGCCGCATGCACACGGTGCACTGCGGCGTCGTGCCTCTGGCACTGCGTCCTCGACGCCTCCCGCCGCCCTCCGCCCAGCTATCTCCCCTGACCTACACCATCACCATCATCTCTGAGCAGCCCTCCGCCCAGCCGCCCTCCGCCCAGCTGCCTACACCATCACCTTTGACGACCCTGTCCGCAGGGCCGACACGCGACTGAACGCCTGGGCCCTCTTCCTCACCGGCCTGCACGGCCCCGCCCTCACGTCGCCCCCCCCACCGCTCCCAGCCTCCGGTCTTGGCCGGTACCTGGGCCCCTGGTCCGACCGCCTGGAGGCGCAGCTGCTGCCGGTCTGGCGGCGGGCGCTGGCGGGGCAGCTGGTGGCGGACGCGCAGGAGGCGCGGGCGAACAACGGAACCTACAGCGACTGGCACACGCTGGCGTGGACCAGGTGCGTGCGTGCGTGCTGCAAGGGGGGGGGGCGAGCGGGCATAACACGGGCGGGCGAGCGGGCATAAAGGTGCCGCGTCATGTTCAATGGTGGTGAATGCACAGCTGCGGGTCAGAGGCCAGCCATGCACTCGCCTAACCCACACCACATAACAGCAGCATGCCCTCATGAGTCCCACGGCATTTGGCACCACCCCAAAGGCTTGCGCTGGGTGCGGACTGGGACCCAGCCGACTCCAGCACCGGCGGCGGTGCCCGCGGGCGGGCGGCGGCAGACCTGTCGCTGGCAGCGTTGATTGGCGCCAATGGGAAGAACGCCAGCCGCCCCCGCCTGGATCGAGATGTGAGTGGTGCCCGTGAGAGGCCGACTCCTCCCCAGGATTGCCCCAGGGCCGCTTCCATTACCTTGCGTGTCGCGGGGGGGCCTGATGGTTCGTGCAGCTGCACGCAATCGTGCTGCTGACACTCCAACAAGCAACGGTCCTTGTGCTAATGACATTGAAGCATGCATGTAACACAACACAACGTTCGCAGACACGTGTGGTGCTGTCGCTCGTGCTCCTGAGCATGGGTCAGTCAAACCCCGAGCCCCGCCTGGTCAACGCGACGCTCGTCGAGCTCAGCTCGGCCGTACGACTGCAGGGCCGTACCGCCTACATCGCCGCGGGGCCGGGTGAGGTTTGGCGGGGCCCTGGGGTGCCACAGGCGCATTGATTAAGTGCCGGCACAGGCTTGCCCTACCTACTGTTCAGCAACCACTGCGCCACAGCCGACCATGTCGCGCTACCGAGCTTTGTACCCGGTCTGCTGTCATGTGTGTTGCACGGCGTGTTACACTACTTCATTCGCTCAACATCTGTCCTCCCGCGCTGTGCCAGGTAATCCCGGCCCCGCTTCCCTGGAGGACCAGGCCCTGGCGCTGCTGCTGATGGTGCGGGCGCGCTCCCTCAGCCCGCTACTGCCGCGGCTGGCAGCTTACGTGGCGGCGGGCGGCAGTAGCAGCAGCCCGGCGCTGAGCCGGCGGAGGGTGTATTACCCAGAGAGCTGGTTTGTGCAGGTGCGTGGGCACGGCATTCACCCACAACAGCGGTGAATGAGACGCGCCTGGCTTCTAGCTACCAACCCTGTCTGTATCGCCGCTGACGACGATATGGATCGCGCTCTCCGCATCCTCTCCTCTCCCCTTCCCTTCCTCTCCAGGCCCTGGCCGCCGCTGCGCTGATGTCCTACGACGTCTCACGCAGCTCCGCCCAGCCCCAGCTGCAATTGGAGGCGGACGTGAATGGCCTGACCGTGCTCGAGGTGGGAATGCGGTGGTGGTGGGAGGCTAGGTTTCCGGGACGGGTCATGGATAAACGAGCAAACACGGCGTGCACACACACACACACAGTAGCGCCCATTCTCTCAATTGTACTTGGCTCGGCTGCCCTCTGCCCTACCCCTACCAGGCTTCATTCCGGCCAGGCCGCACGCAGCCAGTCACCACCACCACACCCTGGGAGTCTCTGCCGCCACCGCCAGCGGTCGGACAGCCGGGAGAGCTCAACTTCGAGGTTGGCGGGTTCATCGTCGCGTTCAGGGTTTAGGCAGATACAATATTCAGTACGGGTCAACCCGGCCTGCTTCACGCTGCCAGCCACTGAGCCAGAGGTGTTTCGTAAAGCAGTTTGACGCTACCAATCACTTTGTCAGCCTGAGCTCCTGCCGCCCGCATGCCCTCCCCACCGGCCCCCAGGTCTCCGGTCGCGGCGAGGTGTCCGTGTCGGCAGCGCTTCAGTTCGTACCCGTGACCCTGCCCGCTTTCCCCACCTACCGCGGATTATACGTGGAGGCGGCAGTGCAGGTGTGTGCGTATGTGTATATATGTGTGTGTGTGTTTGTGTGTGTGTGTGTGTGTGTGTGTGTGTGTGTGCGCTCGCAGTGAACACGTGTGGAGGAGGAAGACACATCCTCGCCGGCGGCGTGCTGCTGCTGCTGCATGCATGTGTTAACGAACGACGCAACTGCCGGTCACCACTGCTGCAGGTGGTCGACCCCGCCACGGGCCAGGGCGCTGGGCCCCGTGTGTCGGGTGTGCCGCTGGGCTCTGTAGTGGCGCTCACCATCCAGGTGCGTGCGGCCGCGAGGCATGTGCCAAAGAGAACAAGAAAAACCAAAGCGCAAAAAGGCTTGTGTGTGTATGTGTGTCCCGCATGTAACGCAGTTTCCCGACCATCAAGTCCCAACCCAGCCCTACACACCCTCATAACCATGCGTCCCGTGCCCGCCGTGCACCACAACTTTTGCCAGAACATCGCTTGACGTCCGGGCCTCGCCATCCCAGTAACCTTCATCTCCACCCCTCACACCTCTAGGTCACCTCGCCCGACGAGCTGGGCGCGGTGACTCTGGCGGTCATGATGCCGGCCGGGCTAGAGCCGCTGGACCCACACGTGGTCACAGACCTCGGCAGCGGCTGCGACCTAGGCGACTGGAGCGGCGGCGGCTTTGGATTTGGATTTGGGGGCGGCGGCGGCATGCGGTCGCGCTGGTGGTACTGGTGGCCGGTGTGCCCTGCGCAGGTGTGTGCGTGGCATGGCATGGCGTGGCGTGGCGTGGCGTGGCGCCCCAGTCCCCCGACTGCTGTCCTGACCTGGTTGGCAACGCGCGCACGCATTCACCTACCGCCGCGCCCGCCCGCATGCACCCCGCCTAGCCCTCGTGAATTACCCACCACCAGGCCCCATGCTAGACCCAACCTCAACCTATGGCTGCCCAGTGCCCATCCACCCGCTGCGTCTGCTGCATGCAGGAGACCACGCCTGCGCTGGTCACCTTCTCCTACGCCTCACTCCGCTCCGGCACCTCGACCGTCACCATTAAGGCGGTCGCGGCCAGTGCCGGCACCTTCGTGCTGCCGCCCATCCGCGCCTGGGCCGACACCCAGCCCGAGCTTATGGGCATGACTGCAGGGTCCGCATTCGCGGTGTGTGGAGACTGCAGCGAGGCAACGCCCGCGGCGCCGCCGGCTGCGCTGGTGCCGTGCCCCGCCCTGGACTGCTCGGGCAATGGCGTGTGCAACCTGGCAAACGGGGCGTGCGAGTGCGACGAGGGCTGGGGCGGACGGGACTGCGGCAAGGCGCTGGCCTGAGGATGCAGTGGAGAGATAGATGTTTTGTGAGCAGTGTGTGACATGACATGTATGTGAAGTCTCTTGGGACTTTGACAGTTGTCCAGGGGTGGTGCATGAGTACTGCTGTGCGAAGCCTTTTATTTCTAGCAAGGAGTGGTTCTGAACCACTCATGTTGGCTGCGTTCTCACCCGCATAGCAATCAAGGTAAGCAATGTACGCATACCATTCTTGACACTGGCACGCTGAGGGATTCGGTGCGACGTGCATGCGTGTGTGATGTGCGTGCCGGGCCGCGAACGCCCTCTTTCCTGATGACCTCCCCGGACTTGTTTATGATTGCCCCGTATCTCTATTTACTATAGTGAAGCGGACTGCTGCCAGTTTACTACGATTCCCTTAATCTGCAACGGCTGGCACATAATTGTGCGTGTGCCGCGTGCGTGCGCTGTGTGTGCGTGGGTGTGCGAACGCGTGCGTGTGCGCGTGCGTGCGCGTGCGCAAATACGTCGGGAAGTTAAGATGTACCCGTCCTGTCCGGGCAGGGGAAATTTTATTGAGTCTATCCTAAATAAATAGGCGGCGGGGAAAATTCGGGCGGAGCGAGAGGTGCCTTCGCACGTCCATGGACAATTGCCTTTCGCGAGGTTGCCCGAAAAGCAAGCCATGTCGCTGGCTTAGCTGGACGGCTTAACGTCGCCGTGAGTCCGTGACGAAAGTTGGAGGCCATCCATCTATCGGAGCATCCTGTAGCAGGAATGGGCGGCGTATAATCGTTGTTAGGGGCTTGCTGCTAACGGCCAACTGAAAGTTACACTCATCCGCTGATGTCAACGAGGAGTTCAGCCCTCACATCCTGATACATTGACGTATTTTGCGTACGCCAAGTACGCAAGCAGCGCTCCGCTCGGCTCTATGCAGCCACAGGTGCAGCCGTACGGTACGCACAGCCGTACGCACAGCCAAGCAGGCAGCACGCACGCACGTGCGCACACGCGCTTGCCTGTGTTCACCTGATGACTTGCAAGTGCACGTGGCGCCCAGATCCTGATGCAGCAAGCAGCGCTCGTCACTTCCACAGCCGCAGTCCTGCTGCCAAACCGCGATGTATGATGGATTCACCGACCCCACGGCGACGGGCCCCCGAGTGACTGAGTTGCATCGCAGCAAAGTTAATGCGGGCCTGCCGGCCTGGGCTACTTGACAATCCACACATTCGGCACGGACGACCACCGGCTCGGGTCCTGTCTACGGCAATCTGTGCGGCGCTTTGTTTGCGCATAGATGAGATTACCGGTACATACGGCACACTGCTCCACCTCTTCCTCAAACTTCCGCCAGCACGCAGTACCCTACGCGCAGCCAGGAGTTCGGATCGTCAGTGCTGTACACGTGTGCGGGGCTGCGGGCCATACGCACAGCGGCCGCCATCAGCGAACCGACGCCGCCACCTCACCACACCGCGGCGCACCCAGCCAGCGCTAAGTACCGCGCGCCGTCGTACGTACTGTGTGCGTGCCGCCTCTTACAGATCCCGTAGGTAGACCTCACAGCCTTCCCAAGCGGACAAATGAAGCAACCGAGATCCGCCTCAAGTTGCGGCTACCTCTCCGCTTCCCCGCCCAAACGGGACAGCATGAGCAGGCCCTCCACTGCACCAAAATGCAGATGCACCAGGGCCCGGTGGTGGGGGTGGTGGGGGTGGCCCCTCAGCCGCTCAAAACACAGCACTCTGCGAGTCGCCGTCTGACCCCACGCAGGGCTTCGGCACAGGCTGCGGGCTTCGTGTATATGACAGCGCACCAAACCCCAGTAAATGAACAGAAACAAAGTCAGCTTGCCAATTGCGCACACATGCGCGTATCCAATAAAGCATTACGCATGCATGCACGTATCCAATAAAACGAATAAATGCTCTGAGTGATCTACACTCAGCACATGGGGACGAGTGACGGCGCCATCACATTATTGCGCTTGCCTGTGTACGAAACAACACCATATGCAATGCAATGCAATGCAACCCAGACACGAAGCGAAGTAAATTTCGATAACAATCAACTGAACCTGAAAACGACTGCAAGAGGCTGCACGTCAATACTAACATCACATGGCATCACCGCTAACGCCTCCCACGCATGGCCCCGCTCCGAGACAGACACTGCTTTTGCCCTGGTCAATTGAGCCTGCTCCTGACTACAGCTGAGTCCTACTTAAACTTCGATAACTAACACCAAACACCACCCTTCAACATGTGTGTCCATTTCTACTCCCAACTGCTTGATGGAAAATTGCACGCGGTGTGCGGCTAGCATATCACGCAGCCGCAGCCGCAGCTGCCTGGTGCAGCGGGCTTTCCACCGGCGGCCGCCGCCGCCGCCGCCACAGCACCCAGTGCGGGGGTGCCAGCAAGTGCCGCGGGTGGGCTGGAAAGGCCCTTGCTGGCGCTGGTGTTGCTGCGCGACGGGCCACCGTCCTTCGCGCCGACCCTGGTGCCTGTTGGCCGCGCGCCCTGAACACACACAAGCACGAGTACGAACACGATCAGGAGGAATAATGAGAGTGATTACCAGTGGCGTGAAAAGACAAGAGATACAGAATGGATGGCAGCGGCTAGATAGCAAGGTTCGACACGCCTGTTGCTAGCGACTGGGAAAGCGCCAAGCACTCAACAAAAGGCGACGCACCTTGGCGGCTGCCGCCTCCTCCAGCATCCCCCGCAGCGCCGCCGCCACCTCGGCCATGGGCGGCCGCTCGCAGGGGTCCTGGTGCCAGCAGCGGCACACCAGCTCCCACTGCGGGTCGCTGAAGTGGTGCGGCCGCGGCGGCCGGAAGCCCTCCGACACCTGCAGGCAGCAGGCAAGTGGAGTAGCGGTGCGCAGCGCATATAAACAGGGTTCTTGAGACACATGAGACAGGGGATGGAGGGCACACGCCTACGGTACAGCTGCAGCCGCCGCAGCCCCTCGCGCACGCACGACACGCGCCTCAAGCCGCCTCACGCACCCTGCGCGCGTAGTCGGGCGGCGACTTGATGCCCAGGGCGGCGGCTCGCGCGGTGTTGAGGTAGGAGATGAGCAGCAGCTCACCGGACCACAGCTCGTACATGAGCGCTCCAAAGCTGCGGCAGGATGCGGGGCAGAGAGCATGAGCATTAGCGGCGTGGGGGCATGTAGAACTAAAAACAGGCACCGGTATGGGCACGCAAGGCCGTACGTGCAGGCCTCATTGCCCAAATGCCCAGACCTGCTCGATCTTGAGCATCAGCAGCTGGCCTGGTCGCCCCGCCTTCCAGCCACACGCACGCAAGCGCACGCACCTGAACACGTCGCATTTTTCGTTGTAGGGCTGGCGCAGGTACACCTCCGGAGCCATGTACATGCAGCTGCCCGCCTGCCCCGTGAGGCCGTACACCCAGTCGAACGCCTCGTGCTCCGGCAGCTTGCCACACGCCGGCGCCCCCAGCAGCTCCGTGATGCTGCCCAGGCGGCGCATGTGGCTGCTAAAGCTGGCCTTTGAAACCTCCAACAGAACCGCGCCGCCAGGCTCGTAGCCGCCGCCGTGCTGCCCGTAACCGCCACCGTAACCGCCGCCGTAACCGCCGTCGTACGCACCGCCGCCCGCCAGCTCCCCGCTCACGGGACCCGCGGTCCCCACGGCCCGCGCGGTGGGACGCACGGCGCGGCCGCCGAGTCGCAGCTGCTCCAGAGGCGCCGAGACCTGCCTATCCATGGCGACGCCGCCGCGCCGCATGCTCGCTGCCAACTGGGCACGCACCCGCTTCGCCGCGGAAGCCGAGTTGCGGCCGCTGGCAACAGCAGGCGGCATGGGCAGGCTGCCCTCGGCCGCCGCGTCGACGTCGGTGGCGGCGGCGGCGGCGCCATCGTCCTCGCCCTCCTCGTCGTCCTCAGTCGGCGACAGGCAGACGGAGGAGCCGGCCACAGACATCAGCTGTTGGTGGCGCTGCGAGGCGGCGGTGGACACAGCTCCGGTGCTGCCAGCGGCGCCGAAGCCGCCGCCGGCGGACCGGCCCGACGCACCACCGTACGCCGCCGCCGCCGTACGGCCCATGCTGACGGCGCGAGAGAAGCGGCCGCTGCCGCCGGCAGCGCCCTGCAGCCCCGCCGGCGGGCCCGCCGTCGATCCCGCCGCTGCCATCAACCCAAGGGTGGTGGCGGCGGCGGGAGAGCCCGCCCAGCCGCTGCCAGTGCCGGTGCCAGTGCCGGTGCCGCCGCTGCTGGGGGCGCCCGAGGCCGCGCCGCTGCAGCTGCGGGCGGCGGCGCCCACAACGAGCCGCGAGGGCGGCGCGCCGCCGCGCATGCGGATGGCGGCGGCGCCGCTGACTGCTGGGTGGCCGGCGTCGGCGCCGCTCGGCTGGGAGAAAAGGCTGATGATCGAGTCCTCGCGCATCACGCCTGCAGCACGCAGTTTCCAATAGTCGAGATAAATGTTTGAACGAGCAACAAAAGGAAGGAAAAGGAAGCTTCCGGCAACAAAACGCAGCCGCACCGGCACCATATGTTCAACACGCGCATATGGCAGAGCCGATCCAGCCACGCCGCATCCGCCCAAACAGTCCTTCATCCGCCCAAACAATCCTTCAGCCGCCCCGCCGCACAACAAGACACACGCCCCATCCACCTAAACACGCACACACGCACGCACGCACGCACGCACGCACGCACGCACGCACGCACGCACGCACGCACCGATGGCGATGGACTTGCTGCTCTCCGGCCGGTCGCTGCCGTGGCGTGTCAGCACGATGGGGCTGGTGCGCCCGTCGCCACCGCCCACAACCTTCGCCATCATGCCGCTTGTGGCGCTGACCACCGCCGCCACCGCCGCCACCGCCGCCTCGCTTCCCGCCGGAAAGGCGCAGCCAGTGACGCCGGCCCTCGACAGAGCCCGGCCCAACCCGGCGACGCCGCGCGGCCCTAGGTTGCTGCGCCCCGCGGTCCCCAGCGGCGGCGCCGTGCCGCGGCCAAAATGCGGGCTCGGCGCGCGCACCGGCCGCGAAGTCGCCGCCGCCGCGGCAGCAGCCGCAGGCGGCGCTGCGGCGGGGTCCACCGGCACCCGGCGAGGCGCCCGCAGTATCTCTGCAGGCGTGCTGGCCTGCCGCACCGGCAGCTGGCGGTGGTGTGGCGGCGGCGCCGCCGCCTCAGCCCTGGCGGAGCCGAATGCGGCTGGCGGTGAGGGCAGCGAGTGCGCCGGCAGTGGAGCGCTTATCAAGGCGGCCGAGAGCGTCAGGAACTGGGCGTCCCCGCCGCCGCCATCGCCGCCGCCGCCGCCGCCGCTGCCTTCCGGCCGCCCCACACGCGCCCCCTCCATAACAACCTGCTGTGAGACCTGATGCCGCTGCACGGCCGCCGTGGCAAAGACAGACGGCATGCCGCCGCCGCCTCCCGAGGTGCGCACGGCGGCGGCGGTTTGCGGCGGCGCCAGTGTGCCGACGTCCGTAGACGTTGGGGCCGACTGCAGCGCCGCCGCCGCCGCAGCCGTCGCCGCCGCGGCTGCGGCTGCGTGCCCGCCGCTGACGCCGCCGGTGCCGAGCGAGCGAGCCTCTGCTCCCAAGCTGTATTGTCTCCGGTGCTGTTGGCGCTGTTGTTGGTGTTGTTGGCGCCCTTCCGCCTCCGAGACCACTGCCTCCAGCACCCTGACCTTTGGCACGTCATCACTGTCGCAGAGGAAGCCCCGCCCAGGGTCGAGCTCCTGCTCGGGTGCCGCCGCCGCCGCACCTGCAGCCGCCGCCGCCGCCGCCGAGGCCAACGTCTCACCGGTGTGACAGCCATGAGGCCCCTCGTTAGCGGCGGCGGTGGTGGCGGCGGCCGACGGCGGCAGGATGTGCGTGCCGGCGCTGACGACCTCCAGTGCAGAGGCGGATGCCTCGGCCTGCGCGTTGCCGGTCTGGTCTGTGGTCAGACCAGACTCGCCGCCGGCGCCCGCCAGGACCACCAGACCACCATGCAGCATGGCCTGCGTGCCCATAAGCATGTCACCCATGCTGCCAGACATGCTGCCGCCGCCGCCGCCAAATGCGTAGCACCTGACGGCGCCGCCGCCGCCAGAGGCCGAGGCGGTGGAGGAGCCCGGCGCAGTCCCGATGACAGCGCCCGGATATTTGGGAGCACTGCAAGCAGCGCTGCTGCGCGCAAAGACGCCGCCGCCGCCGCCGCCGCCGCCGCCGCCACCACCGCCGCCGCAGCAGTTTGGGCCCGGCATTGGCACGGAGCGCGGCGTCCCGCCGCCCGTGGAGTTATCGCCGCCGCCAGGGCGCAAGCCCACCGCCGCCAGGGCGGCGGAGAGGTCGACGCTGCCGCGGCCCGTGGTGTTGGTGTTGGTGGTGCTGCCAGCCGACCCCGGCGCCTGCGTGAGCAGCACAGCCGGCGCCGGCTGCTGCTGCTGCTGCTGCTGCGCTGGCGGCACTGCCACCCTCAGTCGCGGGTCGTTGCCGATGATGTCAGAGACGCACGAGAACGACGGCACATCGCTGCCGCCGCCGCCACCGCCACCTGCCGCGCCGCTGTACCCGGGCGCCGCCGGCTCAGCCGCCGCCGCTGCCGCGGTCAAATCCGTGGGCGCACCCAGTGGGGACAGGAAGCCCAGTGATGGCGAGCCCACGTGGAGGAGGGCGCTGCCGCCGACGCTGACGTTGCTGCCGCGCATGCCAAGCTGCGACGTCGACGCCGTCGCTGACGGCCGCGGCGGCATAGGAACGCCGCCATCTCCGGTGCCGCCTGCGCCGCCCCCACTGAGCGCCTGTGCCTTGACGGCGTCGGCGCTGGCACCCATGACGGCTGCCTGCACCGGCTCTGCCACGGCGAAGACGGAGCCGCCGACAAAGGCAGCAGGCAGGAACGCCTCTGCCGCCGCCGCCGCCTCCGATGCAGGGGCCGCCGCCGCGTCCCTCGCCGCCGCCCCACCGCCGCCACCTGCTGACGGCGACTGCAGCATGCTCGTCAGCATGCTGCGCCGCCGCTGCGGCAGCAGCTGACACGCCGGCTCCGCCCCGGCCGCCGCCGCTGCCGCCGCGTCTGTCTCCGTTATCGTATTACGCGGTCGCGGATGCCGAGACCACTGTGCCGCCGCCGCCGCCGCCCCCGCCCCCGCCCCCGCCGCCCCTGGTTCCACCGGCGGGCTCCCCAGCGGCCCGGAGGACTCCAGCACGTGTGCGCTGCAGCTGCTGCGAGCCGCCACCAGCCCCGCCGCCAGGGCCACCTGCATCCCTGACGTCGCCGACGCATCCACGCCCGACGACGTCGCGGTGCCTGCCTGCCCTGCCAGCGGTGGCGGCGCCGGGGCCGGGGTTGGTGACACCATTGCGGCGAGACCGGCAGTGGCGCTGGCCGCCGCCAATGGGTAGCCCTGCGCTGGTGCCTCCGCCCCCGTGCAGCCGCCTCCACAACCGCCATTCCCACCGCTGCCGCCGCTGCTGCAACACGGCAGGGCGGCCGCAGACGCCGAGCCAGACTCAGCGGAGGCACCCGCCGCCGATGCATCTGCCGAAGATGACGCCGCCAGCGCCGCCGCCGCCGTGCAGGTGCCCGTGCATGTGCCTGTGCACACTCCTGTGCCCGTGCAAGTGCCCGTGCCAGTGCTGGCGGAGAAAGAGCCGTAGCCAGAACCGCCCGGCGGCGCCGCCCTCGCCGGAGCGAAGAGCGTGTGCGTGCTAATGCCGCGGGCCGCATGCGGCTGCGGCGGCGCATCACCCGTCACGCCTGCAGCGGCGGCGAGCGCAATGCCGGCGTCGGCCACTGCGGCTGTGCCGGTGACGCTGGCGCCGCCGGCGCCTGGCCGCGGCGAGGCAGTTTGCGTTGCCGAAGGTGAAGCGGCAGCAGTCACCTCCGCTGCCGCTACGTCCTTGACGTTCACTACGTAGCCACCACCGCTATGGGGAGAGCGGGGGCTCAGCGGCGGCGTGGCTGCGGCGGAGCCCGTGAGATGCGCCGAGCCCGCCGCCGCCGACGCCACCAGGGGCACCGGCGGCGCCTCCGCCACTGCCGCACGTGCTGCGGGCGCACAAGGCCGCAGCTCCACGGAGGGAGCTGACGCCAGCACCCCGGCCCCCGGGCCCCCGGCAGTAGCACCAGCGGCAGTAGCGCCAGCGGCAGTAGCACCAGCGGCAGTAGCACCAGCGGCAGTAGCTACTGCGGCCAGGCAGTTGGGGTTCAGGCTCATAACCACCGGCAGCCGATCACTCGACTCGCCGCTCCTCCGGCTCGCCGCCGCCGCCACCTGGCCTGCCACCGCCGCCGCCGCCGCCGCAGGCGTGACAGCGGTGGCTGCAGCTGCCGCCTGCGGCATGCCAACGGGCGCTGGCCGGCAAATGGAAGCCGCAGCTGCAGTCGCAGCCCCACCAGTGCCCTCCTCCGCCTCCTCCACCACCTCCGGCTGGATGAGCTCTAGGCTGAGCGGCGGCACCGTCGTCGCCGCCGCCACCTCGAGCCCGCTCGCGCCGTCGGCGCCGCCGCCACTGCCGCCGGCGCGGCGGCTGCAGAAGCCGTAGCCGCTGTCGGCGTACGCGGCCGCCTCGCCGTCCGGCTCGCTCATGTTGTCCGCCGTGGACAGCAGCCCAAACTCCGCTAGCACGCCGCCGCGGCCGCGGCCGCCGCCGCCAACGCCACCGTCAACACCGCCCTCGCCGTCACCGCCCTCGTCGTCGTCGCCTTCCAGGCAGCCCTCACACGCTATGTCGCCAGACAACCCCATCTGCGCCGCACGCAGCGTGGAGAGCACCCCGGACACAGCCGGCGTGGCCACGGTGACGAACGCCGACCCGGGGCGGCTGCCGGCGGCGGCGCCGCCGCCGGTGCCGCCAGTGCCGCCGGCGGCGGACTTCGGCGTTTCTGAGCTGGCGCCGCGCCGCCGCAGCATCACCGGCCGGGTCTCCTGCACGCACTGCGAGGATCATGGGAAGGAGATCGCAGGCAGTACATGTGGTATGCGTACGGTGAGTGACGAGGTAGGGAAAGCGCAAGAAACAGATACGCGGGCTGGCAAGTCTGCACTACGGTCGCGTACAGTCGCCGCCTCGGCAACAGCACGCCAACGCCACTACCCACCGCAAGCCAACTTCGCGCACACGCACACCCACCACGTGCAGCCCCAGGTCTGCCAGCTTGGCCACCAGCCGCCCGCCCCCTCCTGCGCCTCCGCCTGCTGCTGCTCCTGCTCCCCCAGCACGCCCTGCCGCCGCCTCGGACTGCAGCAGCACGTTCTCGGCCTTGACGTCTCGGTGGATCACGGTGGGGCTGGAGCCGTGCAGGAACGCCAGCGCCGCCGCCACGTCCAGCAGCCACGTCAGCGCCTGGCTGTCGCTGTAGGCCCGCCCGCGGCCCTGGGCCATGCTGCGCGTGATGCGGTCGCGCAGGGTGCCCGACTGGGGTGCACACGCATGCACACACAAACAAGCGGCCGTGCACGGGAGTAAACGGGGGTTTAGTAGTGGGCGTGAGCAGGACCGGCATCACAATGGCGTGGGAAAGCTGCGGCATCCGCCGCGAGGCCCACCACGGCCGGCCTCAGCCGCTGCAAGTCCTTACCCGCGCCCTCATTCCATTGCCCTCGGGTGCCGCCTCAAGTGGGTCGCCGAGCGCCCTAGCCACTGCAACAACTGCCGACAGCTCCGCACCGTACACCCAGGCCCCAGCCCCAGGCCTGCTGGCCCAATCTCACGGCCTGCTGCCGGTTTCCACTCACGTCACAGAGCTCCAGGACCATGGCCCAGGTGGCGCCCTGCAGCGGCCCCACGCCTGGGAAGTCGGCAGGCAGCTGCGTGAGGCCCAGGCACTTGATCAGGTTGCTGTGGGGGGAATGGAAGGGGGGAGAGTTAGTTAGGAGGGGATGGGGAGGGGGAGGGGGAGGGGGGCAAGAGGCTGCGCCCACCATTTCGCAGAGGGGGGTTGCGCAGAAGGCGACAGAATCGGCGCCCCGCCGTTGCGACGACAAAAACCACACAGGACGGCATGCGTTCGTGCAGCTCGCGGGCCAACACGCGCGAGGACAGCGCCGTGAGCATGTTAACGGGCAGCCCAACCCTTCCTCACACGATCCACCACGGACGCATTTCAGGCATTTTATTCCTGCCAGGCAACTTCGCGCAAAAGAAACTGGGTGCTAAGAACCTGGTCATGTCAAGAAGCCCCCCTTGCTCGCAATGTTTTATAACGCTAGTCAGGAGCGACCAATAGGTTGCTTGCATAATACTGAGTCCTGCTACGGCTACGGGGCCTGCAACGAGGAGTCAGACCCCCCTTTCATCCCCATAGATGAGCGCGAAACGAGCGGCAGTCTTCAGCGTTGCTTGCCCTCACCAGTGGTTGAGCTCCATGCAGCTTTTGGCTTCGCTGAGGAATAGCCGCTCCACCACCTTGGGCACGGGGCCGGCTCGCAGCGGTCGCAGGATTTTGAGCGCTGCCGAGTGCACGTTGCCATCTTTAAGAACAGTGCAAAGGTAGACTTGCGCAAATCCTCCACGACCTATGCACTTCTCAAGACTCCTGAGCGCCGAAGCGGGCAGGAGCGCCGGCTCTGAGCTCATTGTATTATGTCTCGAGCTTCAGCTAAGTATTAACATTCTTCCATGGCTGTGCGCGCCTTATCACAAGCTTGTCCAGCGGAATTCCGCGCCGCTAACGCGCGCGCCTTGTTTGCAGGCAATATAATTGTAGGGAATTGAACTATAGCCACTAGTGTGTGTGCCGGAGCCCCGATGGCGATGAAGAGTGGCCGCGCGTACATGCGCGCCCCGCCATGCCAGCAGACCGCGGCCAGAAGACAATTAATGGAATCACGCACTCCGGGCTTGTTTAACAAGCATCCGCTTATACCATGCAGCTGCACGACGCCAGGCCTGCGGTGCTGCAGATCCGAAGCACGGGCGCCCGAAGGCACGCGCGCTCGTGCCGCTGCGCCGCAGACTTTCGTCCCCGGAGCTGCCGATGCTGGCGCTTGCATGCTTGGACTTCCATGCCGGACTTCAAGTAAACAAGACGCTGCGTGCCCAAACACCTATCAGCCCAAGCAGACAGCAGCCAGGTGCTGGCACCACACGCCGAGTCGCCCTCTCGCCGATCAATCGGCGCCACCCCGTTCCTACAGCTCATCGGCTCACCATGCGCACGCGAATGCTCACGCTTATACTCGTGCGCGATGTGTGCGGCGTCGCCAACCGCAAGTCCTTGTCCCCATGAGCGCCGCCAGCGACACCCAGATGCCATCAGCAGGCCCCCCGTGTTCGTCCCGAATCACCCAGTCACCCTGGCCGCACCGCGCGATGTCCATGCTTGCACGCAGCACGCCGCCCTCCTCACCGCTCACTGCAGGCCCTCCAACCGGCCTAACCACAGCCGAGCCCCTCCATCCACCTCGTCATGCCACGGGATTCCCCCGGCCCCCCGACGTGCGCCGTCACTCGAGCCGCTCGCCGCTTGCCGCGCCGACGCGGTCGCAGGCTCACAGGTTATTTGCTGACGTGACCAGTGCCAGTGCTAGGAGCTGCTGCGCCGTCACTGCGCTGCTCACACAGACCACAGGCCGGCCCGCAGCATCACACAGATGAACACCACCACGATGATTGTGCTGGTCGCCCCTGCGCGGCGAAAGAGGCGAGAAGAAGTCCGTGAGTTGGAGAGTTCGTTACTGCTTTGCTCGGATGGTCAGGGGCAGCGAGGGCTGTTCAAAGGGTAGTGGTGACTGCAAGGCGGCAGTTGACAGCACCGTGCCACCACCGCACCGGCACGGTACCGGAGCCCACCGGCGCCGCCCACAAACGGACACACGCTACAAATGCAGGTCACACTATCGCAGCAGGACAGTACGGCACACACACGGTGCTCATACCGTACTCACAGAAGTAGGCGTATCCGTACTGCCAGTGCAGCTCGGGCAGGATGTCGAAGTTCATGCCGTACACCTGCGGTGTGTGTTGGGAAAGATAGCACGGGGGGGGGTTACATTCATGATTAATAAAGGAAGTGGTAGATGGGGGGAGGGGCTGACGCGTGTGCCGTGCATGCAGGCGCGTGCATGGGCCAGGGGGCGTGGGCAAGGGGACACAAACGCAGGACCGCGTGTACGATGCGGTATACGCGCTCTTAGCCCTTGTGCGCCGCGCACGTCATGCAGTGCATGAAGCGTCGCAGTGCGGGGCACACGGTGTGGAAAAGGGTGGGATACGCTGCCCTCCCCAGCAACCCACACCAGCAACCCCACGTTGCGTGCAGCGAGTTGACGGGCATGCACAAAATGCGCGGCGCTGCATTGCCTCCTCCACTTCAAGTTCAAATCAACTCCTGACAACTCCATGCATACCGACACATGCACATGCACCACCCCTAAATTGTACCGTACGCAGGAGTAGCGTTACCCATTTACAACCCAGTTCCCGGCTCGTCCCAGCCAATGCCAACATGCCAAACCCGGCGTGCCATGCCGTGCCGTGTGTCTCACCCCCGCCAGGAAAGTGATGGGCAGGAAGATGGTCGACACCACCGCCAGCGTCTGCGCGTACTGGGACTGCTGGTGTGTGGTGAGGTTGAAGATGAGACCGATGAGGTCGCCGCACTCCGCGGACAGAGACATCAGGTCTTCGCAGATGGTGCTGCGGGGGGGGGCGGCGGGCGGCGGGGCGCGGGTGCAGGGAAGCGGGGGGGCGGAGGGCGAGTGGTGGGTCGGCGGCGGAGAATGGGCCAGACGACGTGGTGAGCGGCAGCCACGCGCCATAAGTTAGGCACGTGCCAAGCAAACACACACCTGCATTCACCCCACCTACTGTCTCATACCTTTACTCTTGCTCACACGCACATACACTGCACACCCCTTTGTTTGCTTCCCCTTGTCACACACCTGACATGGTCCTTGACATCCCCCATGTAGATGCGTGTGAGTCGGGACAGGAAGGGCGCCACGCCGCCCGCCGCCGCCCCGTCCGCCAACTCCAGCCCGCACGCCTGCAGCTGCTGGCGGCGCGCGGCGGCGGACTCCTCCGCAGCGGCGTCGCGCGCGATGATGTTTGCCACCACAGCCTGCGCATGCGCGAGTTGGCGTTGGTGTTGGCGGCATTGGCGATATGGCATTGAAAATTGTCAACTTAGCGTTCAAAGATCGTGATTATTCAACGGTGCAAGACAACAAGCAAGTCCTGAACGCGTATCAGGTCCCAGCTCCAGCGCAAGTCCCTGCCCCGCCCCCCCCTACCCTGGCCTTCCTGCCCCCACCCCCCACTACACTATTTCGTCTGGACTAGCCCCGTGACCAAACCCCCAACCCGCTGCCCGCGCCGCTACCCGCGCCGCTACCCGCGCCGCTACCCGCGCCGCTACCCGCGCCGCTACCCGCGCCGCTACCCGCGCCGCTGCCCGCGCTGCTACCCCGAGAACAGGGCCGACCTGCATGGGCGCGATGGTGCGGTCTATGCGGCGCAGGTCGCGCTGCATGGCGTGCAGCTCGCGCGTGGACGCGGCGGAGGGCAGCTGCCCGCCTGCGTGCATGGGCGTGCGTGCGTGCGTGCGTGTGTGTTGAACAGCACAAGGAAACGTAAGCGACAAGAAGTTGCGTGTGTGTGTATGTGGCCGCCGCGGTCCGCCTCCCAACACCACCCCACCACCCCGGCCCTCCCTCCCTCCCTCCCTCCTCACCCGGAGCCATGACCGCCGCCTCGTACTGCTGCAGCTGCTCCGTGTAGGCGCCAACCACCGGGAAGATGTGGTCCACCTGGTTGGTTGGCAGTTGGTTGGTTGGTTGGAAGCGGTTGTGCGGCGGCGGTTAGTTAATGGGAGGTAGCGGTTGAGCGGCGGCAAGCCAATCCAACGACAAGGACTAGGGTTTGTCAGACAAAAGCTAATGTGCGAATGCCGGACTGGCGTGAAGTGCATGCTGGGGCACAGCTGCTCAGGATCCCGCGCTCTGCAACTCAACCGCTTGCATGCCTCTCCCACCCAGTCCCACCCGCCTCCTCCCACCTCCTCCTGCCCACCCCCACCCACCAGCGTGTCAATGACCAGGTTGGCTAGGAAGGAGGCGTCCTCGGCCTCCCGCACCTGCCGCGGCGTGTGCGTTTGTTTGTGTGTGTCCGTGGTGTGTGTGTGTGTGTGTGTGTGTGTGTGTGTGTGTGTGTGTGTGTGTGTGTGTGTGTGTGTGTGTAGGAGGAGAATAGTTTATTGCGTGGCATGTGTGTGTGTTTCTGTTACCGGTACATTAGCGATTGTGGTGAAGTTGTAGCCAGACACAGTGATACAGCAGACGGGCACTTGTGTATGGTGGAGCCATTGGGCCCCATTCGCCGCGTGAGCTAGAACCCGGGTGCTGAGCCAACTCAGCCAAAGCCCGGCGACCCCCTCCCTCCCTCCCAGTCCCTCCAGCCCCCCCCCCCCCCCACACACACACACACCAGCGTGCGCGGCTCCCGCAGCTGCGCCAGGATGGGTCGCGTGACGTCGGAGCCGTCCGACTGGAAGATGGTGATGAGCGTGTTCGCGTGCTCGCCGCGGAGCAGGAACAGAGACACCTGGCGGCGTTGGGTTGGTGGTGGTGGTGGTGGTGGTGGTGGGGTTGCATTCATGATCAGCAAAGAGAATGGTCGACGGTAGGGGGGAATGCTGTGCCCAAGCCCAACGAAAAAGCCCCATGATTGTTAGAAAGCCCACCCAGCCACGAAGATGCAAGACGAGCGCGGGGGTGGAGGCGGGGAGTTGTCAAAACTGGACCCAGGACAATGCGAGACCCATAACGTCAGAAATGGTGGGGCCAGACGTTTGTCGGGACAATAAAAAGGCAGTGCTTGGCGAAGGCATAAGAGGGGTGCGGTGCAGCGCCAAGCCTCCAAAGCGATTGTAAAGATATCGGCCCCAAGTGCACCCATAAGAGGTCGCGCGCACACACAAGCGCCCTCTTGCACAAATGCATAATGCCCACCTGTTGCGCGCTGACGTGGATGTCTCGTCCCCCGTGCTCCATGTGCCCTCCGCCGCCGCCGCCGCCGCCACCACGCCCCCAACCGCCACCGCCGCCTCCCCCACCTCCAGCCGCCGCTCTCGACGCGATAGAAAAGCTCGGCCGGTTGCCGCCCGGGCTCTTGGAACCGCCGCGCGCCGGCGGCGGCCGCGCCGCCGCCACTGCCGCCGCCGTCTCAGCCCTCGCTGCCTCCGTAGGGCTCCCGTCGCCGCCGCCGCGCGCCTCGTCCGCCTCCCCTACCACGTGGAAATCGGCCGCCGAGCTAACAACCACGGAGCCGCGCCTAAGCGGCAGCGGGTAGTGCGACGGCCCGGGCTGACTGGGCTTCTGGCCGCCGCCGTTAGTGACGCTGTTACCGCTGGCGAAGCTAGCTAAGGCGTTGAGAACAACGTTGTAGCCGGAGCTGCTACCGGAGGCGGCGGAGGCGGCGGAGGCGAGAGGGGCGCGGCCGCCGCCGCCGCCAACGCTGCGGTCGTTATCGGAGGCGCCAGAGGCGGCGAGCGCCGCCGCTGCCGCAGCAGCATCGGCGCGGCGAACGCCGGAGATGGTGCGAGCCATGCGGCGCGCGGCGGTGGGCGTGGCGGAGGGGGTGTGCGGCGCCGCGGCGGCGGCCGCGGCGGCGGCGGCGGCGGCGCGGGCGGCGGCGGCTCCGTCGCTGGCAGCGTCGGGTGTGTCTGCTGCGCCTGCTGCCAGGTACAGGTAGATGAGGGAGATGTAGAGGCAGGAGTCGTAGAAGTCGCCCTTGATGCGCTGCGGCACGTGCACTGTTTCATTGGGGCGGGGCGAGGCGGGGCGAAAGAGGGGTTGTTGATTGTTGATTGTTGTTTGGTGATTGGGGGCCGGGACGGGGCAGGGCGAAAGAGGGATGGGAGGTATCGCATGCCCAAGCCCAACGAATGAGTTGAAGGAACGGGGAAGGGGTTGCGGGTGGGGCTGCGGGTGGGGTGGCGGGGTGGTTGAGCGTGGCGGCAGGTGGCAGTCGTGAAGCCAATCCCACTGCTCCCGGCATCCCGCCCCACCCTACCCCACCCCGACCCCACGCCCCTGTCCCCCACCTGTGTCCTCCAGGGCCAGGGGGTGCAGGTCGTAGGTGAGCGCCAGCAGCTGCGGGGGGGAGGGCGGCGTGGGCCGCGCGTGTGTGTGTGTGTGTGTGTGTGTGTGTGTGTGTGTGTGTGTGTGTGTGTGTGTGTGTGTGTGCAGGTGCGGAGGCGGAGAGGGCGGAGCGGCCACAGAAGCGGGGAAGGTGCCAACCTGTCGTGCGGACAACTGCAAACACACAGACGCAAGCACCTCAGATGCACACACACCGCCCGCGCCCGCTACCCAAGACCCCTCACGTCACCCTCCAACACACCCTTCCACACCCACACCCACACCCACACCCACACCCACATTTACATCCCCCGCACACACACTCCGGCAAGCATCTTGCGCACGCACACCGTCTCTGCAATCCTGTCCCTCTCCCTGCTCCCTGACCAGTACCCCCTACAACATCACGCACCACCCTACCCCATCAGCCGCACGCACACACACCAGCCCAACACACACACCATATCCCAAAACCTGCTCTCACCTGTATCACCTCCCAGTTCAGGCCATCCACGTGGATCCACCGCACACGCCCCGTGGCAGAGCCGTTCAGCCCGCCGCCGCCGCCCGCCAGCGCCGCCGCTGCCGCCGCCGCGCCGCTGGCGGCGCCGCCGCCGCCGCCGTCACCTGCGCCGCCACCACCGCCACCGCCGCCGCCAGGTCCGGGCCTGCGGGGTTCAAGGAACAACTAGTCAGTAGATGAGCGCAATGCACTGGTACTTAGACGGCGCAGCGCTGTAGGCTCCCTACCGATGACCGTCGAATAGGCCTGGGGTTTGGCGGAGGTCCGGGCAGTGGCAACACACCTGGCGGGTCGGGGGTTGGCTGCTAGGAATGCGCTGAGGTCCTCAGCTGAGAGCAGGTCGGGCGTGATGGTCACCTCCCTGCGGTGCGGGGATAGGAGGGGGGATGAGACGAGAGGATGTTGACAGGTTGTTGCAGCATATTAGTCTTAGCGTTACCGAGTGGGTGGATGGATCGAGGAGAATGGGTACAAGGGTTGCGAAGGGGTGCGACCTCGCAGCATCCTAGGAAACAGCACAAGGGAGGTACAGAGTCGGAACCCAAACCCTGCGGCGATCCCCTCCCCTCACGGCTCACCGCCACCGTGAATCCCCCGAATCCCCCATCCATTCCTCCCTCCCCGCCTCTTCCCGCGCACTGGGAACGATAATGACAACCCGTTTCCTGTGGCTCCAGGCATGGCTTATTCGTCAGGAGAAGGCGATATCGGAACGGCGCTTGGGTTCCGGAACAAACATCCCACTCCACCACCCCTCCACTCCCATTCCAATTCCCCCGCACCCCCCCCCCCGTCACCCACTTGCTGTCGTAGTCCACGCACGTCACCCGCACCGGCAGGCACCATTTGGCAGCCAGGTGCGCGTACTTGGCGCGGCGGGGGTCGATGCCGGGGGCGGCGCCGGGCTCGTGCCGCTCCATGGCCTGGCGGGTCGGGTGGGAGGTGTGGGTCGGGTGGGGTAGTTTACTCCAGTCCCGAAGAAAGCCAAGACCCGGAAACAGCCCAAGGGGGTGCAGGGTTTGGGAGGTAGTGTGGAAGGTAGTGTGAAAGGTACAGATGGGAGGCGCAAGTGGGTGGTACAGATGGGAGGTGTGGTGGTGGGAGGGGCGGGACACACACACGCACACACACACACACACACACACACACACACACACACACACACACACACACACACACACACACACACACACACACACACACACACACACACACACACACACGCACACACTCACCTCGTCAATGGCGTGCATGGTGTTGATGCCGTGCATCACACGTTTGGCGGTGCTCTGCCAGCGCGACTGAGGGCTGCTGGCGCTGTGAGAGGCAAACGACAAACAGGCGATACACACGTCGGAAGGGGACTCAGGGAAACTGGCTAGTGGTCATTCGGACTCCAGTACGGTACCGGGGACGCCGGACGAGCCTAGAGGCTCAGGATCCCAGTCCGTGAAAGTCCACACACAGCGTGTTTATTTCTTGAGTCTTCTCCAACGCACACGCAGCCTTGCTTGCTCGCGCACTCGCATGCACCGTGTCGACCCCCTGCCCCTGTGTTTTCCTGTGCTTTCCTGCTACAGCATCTCGCATTCTCGCCGCCCGCCGCCGCACCTGCTGAACCGCCGCACACGCGGCCCTGCCTCCAGATCGCCCGCCATGCTGCCCGCAGAGTCGGTGCCGCCGCTGGCGCTGTGCCGCTTGTGGTGGTCGTGGTGGGGGTGCGGCGCCGGCAGCAGGAGACCGCCCGCCGCCGTAGCCAGCAGAGACGGCCCCGGCCCCGACCCCGCTGCAAAACCGTGGGAATATGCGTGCGGTGCGTGGCCGTGGGACGAAGGCGGGTGCGGCGGGTGCGCGTGTCCCGAGCCGTGCTGGTGTGGATGGTGCTGGTGTGGGTGCTGGTGGCTGTGTGGGTGATGCGGCGTCAGGGAGGTGGGCGTGCGGCCCCGGGCGGCGGCGCCTGTAAGCGCCGCAACCGCGTTGCTGAATGCGCTCCCGCCGCCTGTCCCGCCGCCGCCAAGCAGCGCCGTACGCTCGTCACCGTACGACAGAGATCCCGGGCCGTCAGCCACGGATGAGTCATCCTGCTCGGGCCCCTCCTCCTCGGCGGCCGCCGCGGCGGCGGCGGCGCTGGCGGCGGGGAGCATATCCTCAGATGACCCCCGCATTAGTTCGATGGGGCTCGGCAGGCGCTCGTAGCGGGGCGGGCTACTGCCGGTGACGCCGTCAATGCTACTGCCGCTGCGGGGCGCGACTGGCATGCGGGCGTGTGCGCTGGCAGGACTTTAGCGGGCGCCCAAAAGATTAACGAAGTCGCTGCACACTGCGGCTGGGCCCGTCTACCCTGGCTCCTTCCGTGCTTCCACTGCTTCTACAACTGCTGGCGCCTGCTGAGCTCCAGGCGGCTGCGTCCTGTGTACAGCCAAGCGGTCGGACAGGCAGTCAGCCAGGTGTGCAGCATCACGGGATGGGGTAAGACATGGCGTGATCAGCTGCTGCGCTGGATGAATACGGAAAGCACGAGGCCATGGCGTGTGGGGCGTGCTTCTAGGGCTTTATGCACTTCGACCGCTTGACGCATGCGCACTGTCCAACATTGCACCTCTCGTTAGGTCGCTTAGCACAGCGGAAGAGGGTTGACCTGAGCGGTGGACCTAAATACCGGGAGCACGGGCTCCAAGAAGTCTACCCTGTAACTCCAATAATGTATATTCTTCTTCGTTTGTCAAAATATTGTAAGGGACGCGTGGTGGGCCACACCCTAGGGCTGGACTAGGGCCAACTCCCGAACGCGGGAGTCGCAAGCTGTCGTTACAAGCTCAGCCCCGTGCGAGTAACCAACATGCAAGGATGCTAAGTAAGGTGACAATAACTCGTAGACCGAAACAAAAAGGAAGTCCGGCAACGGAACCGCGATCGGTGCATGAATGATGAAAACAATTTTGAGAAGTTGCAGGCCACTACACCTACACTCTCCTCAGAAGCTTACACTATTTGAACGTAGTTCAGAACAAGCTTGCCGCGGCACTGACGACCGACACTAGGTCTAAACAAGCTTCTGCTGCCTATAAGGTATTGCCATCTCCTTTAAATCTCTGTCATTGCATCTGGGTTGAGATGGTAGACCCGTTTGAATGTTTATCGGACCAGAACGCAATTCGTCAGCCGGCTGGCGTGCGCCGCTAGGGCCCAGATAGCGCATATGTTGGAAATCAACACGTTAGCGTGTTGCTGAGAGTGCGAGCGCGGGCTTTTCATGACACCCATGTTTTGGTTCTGACCACCACTTACCGCCTCCCCACCCCTCTGTCTCGCCTTTAGGTGCCGCCCCACGCAGCCTAGCTGGCCAACCCGGCCACTGACAAGCCATCCCAGCGGCGCACCACCAGGCGTGTCAGCTGATTACAGCTACACATACACAGGCACGCCTTGAAAGCCCCTTCCCGGCGTGTCCGCAATCATGCACGCCGCCCCCAGCAGCCGCACGGCCGTGGCCCATCGCCACAGCCAAACGTCCGGCAGCCCAGCCGCCTGCGGCGCCGTCGGCCGGCCGGCTGGCCCCGTGCCGCGTCGGCATAGCGCCGCCGCCCCGGGCCCCTCGGTCGTGGCGGCGGCAGGCGGCAAGGCGTCTGGCTCAGGGGCGAAGCAGCCGGCGGCGGCGGCGGCCAAGAAGGCGACCCAGTGGGTGCCGCCCAATGGCATTCTGAAGATCAACCCGGAGCTTCTAGCGACGGGTGCGCACGTGCACGCGGTCGTGTGTGTGGGACTGTGTGGGTGGCTGTTTCATGTTGTATGTTGTGGCGAAGTGAGAAGAAGGGGGAAGTGAATAGGCAAGTGCGGCGGCGGTGCCGGGGCGACGGGGGGGAACGGCGCGGCCACGTGGTGGGGGAAGCCGCGTTGCATAGGCTGTGGGCTAGGGGCTGTGGGCTGTGGGCTAGGGTTTCAGGGAGGATAATCGTCCCTGTTGTCCATTGGGGCCAGGGCCGTGTCTGCGCGGGAGCTCTGTTGCAAGCCATGGCCCCGCTTTCCGCCCCGTCCGCCCCCCCTCCCCCCCACCACACACACGCCACCTCCCTGCCCACAGGCGGCCTGGAGGTGGGTCGCGAGGGCCCCCAGGCCAAGGGCTCCTTTGACGGCCACCTCCAGGGACTGTTCATGCCGGTCAACCTGGACCACCCCGGGCTTAGGTGAGAGCGGGTGGGGAGGGGAGGGCACTAGAGGAGCTAGGGGGAAGGGAGGGGGGGCAGGATAGAGCGTAATTGCGGGTTGGGACGGGAAGATGTCGCAGCGAGCAGGACTGGCAAGGGGCAAGCCCAAGGACTAAATTCCATTGTGGAGGTGCAGTGCTCGGCGATGTGGCGGGCCGTTCGTGTGCCCCTGCATCCCTTCTATGCGTCTTCCACCCAACCCAGAACACAACATCACCATCACGTCTCTGCGTCGTGATGCAAATACATGTCATCATATCCCAACTTAACCCGACTCCAACCCCAACCCCACCAGGGTGCTCAACATTGACCCGCCCGTGCTCACCGTGGACGAGTTCATGAGCCCGGAGGAGTGCGACGCCATCGTGGCGGCGGCAACAGGTAGGCGCGGGGCATGTGCCTGAGGAGAACAAAAGCGCGCACGTGTGTGTGTGTATGTTACTAAGCAAGGTGCGTGTGTGTGAGCTGCTGGGTGGGTGTGACAGTATGGCTTGGTCGGTGGTGATTGTGAAGGTGAAGACACCCATCGCGGTGAGAGTAATGCTGGGAACTGTGAGCAACAGTGAGCATGATCCTTTCCGGTGCATGCGCTCCTGATTACTAATCCTGGTTCACACGCCGCTACTCCCTGCTGTCCTCTACCAACCGCGGCCGCCGCCCCCAGCGAGCGGCCTGATGAAGCAATCGGGCGTCGGCGTCGGCGGATACCAGGTGCGTACGTGTGTGGGGGGGGGGGGGGGGAGCACGGCTAGCAGTAAGCTTTCAACTCCCTGCTATTGCCCAAGCCCCTTCTCCTGTCTTTCTTGCTCATAACCCCTCCTCGCATCCTCATAACCCCTCCTCGCATCCTCCTCCCCCTCCTGCTCCTGCCGCTGCCTCAGGTCAAGGACGCGGACAACGTGCGCACCAGCAGCACCCTGGCAGCCACCACCGAGGTGTGTGTGTGTTTGGGGGGGGGGGAGTAAATACCAGCCCAAACCAAACCAAACCAAGCTGTGTGGGAGGGCGCTCCGGGGGTATCAGGGCGAAGGGGCGCCCAGGGGGGCAGGGGCAGGAGGCCCAGGGGCGCGCCGGACGACTGCCGACCCAGGTGGCAGGTACATTGGTGCTTTCCTAACATGCACCTTTTGCTGTGCGCTGTCGTCGACACACACACACACACACACACTCCGACGTCGTCTGGGCGGGCTTTCGTTTCGTTCTTTAACACACACACACACACACTCACACACAGGTCCTGGCCCAGCACGCCGACCTGTCCGCGGCGCTCAACGTGATGCTGGCGCGGGCGCGGGGGCTGCTGCAGGGGCCGCTGCCGCCCGCGGACGCCGGCGCCGCCGCCTTCGCGCGGCCTAGCACGCCCGGCCAGATCTCCTTTGAGCTGCCGCAGGTGCGGCACACTGTTGCCGCACGTGAAGTGTGTGTGAGGCGCCTAGGTGTGCTGTGTGTTTGTGTCTGAGAGCACAAAGGAACGGAATGACGCAGGACCGTGTATGCAGCGCTGTGCGTATTTGTGCGCGAGCAACTGCAAGCTAACTCTGACTGACGAGTAGTGATCCCGCCCGGCCCCCACTTGAGCTCTGCCCTGCCTTTCCCTGCCTGCCCATCCACCCTCCGCGGCCTCGCAGGTGGCCCGGTACCAGCCAGGTGGGGCGGGGGCGGGGGCGGGGGCGGGGGCGGGGGCGGGGGCGGGGGCGGGCGCGGTACGGCAGGGGAGTACGGGACAGGGCTGGGACAGGAGTGGAGTGGATGCGGCATACGTGTCAGGCGACGGATGAAGGCTGGCGCCCACGTGGGCTCAGGCATTTACACACACACACACACCCTGCGTGTTCCCCAACACGTTGTGCTTGACCCAACCAGCTCCCCTCGGACGTGTTTGGCACACACACGCACACACGCACACGCGCGCAAACGCAGGCCAGCACTTCCTGACGCACGAGGACGCCTTCCCGCCGCCCGTGGTTGGCGCCAAGGGCTACCAGCGCCGCGCCACACTGCTGGTGTACCTGAACGACTGCGTGGAGGGTGGGTGGGGAAACTGAGGGAGGAGGCAGCAGCGTGCATGTCGTGCGGGTTTGTGGGCGGGTTGTCTGCAGGCAGCCGAGCGAATCGGAGTTCATTCTGCGGCACGATGCCGGAACTTCCAGTCCGCTTCACCCGTACTTAGATTTGGTATGACTTGTCCGCAAAAGGTGTGTCCCAGCTGCCACTGCTACCACCTGCATTTCTCCCACGCAAGCGCACGTGTGTTACCTGCTGCCCGTCCCTGTTCGGGCTGCTGCCCAACACACCCTGCATACACACAGGGGGTGCCACCAAGTTCGACGTGCTGGACATTGCGGTGCAGCCGCGCAAGGGCAAGGCGCTGCTGTTCTTCCCGGCCTTCTCAAACGGCATCAACGACAGGTGGGCGCGCATGCGGCGTGTACGTGTGTGTGTGGGGTAGGCCTTAGGCGGGTGTGGTGAGCTTTTTCCTCAAAGCTTGAGGCTGGCGCTCTGCTCGACACACTCCAAACACTTGGCACACGCGTTGATACAGCATATAGAAGGTGTGGGAGGTATCCACATTCCCAACGATATCTCCTAGAGGAGGACCTTGGATGACACCCGGAGATGCCTTTTGGTCAGCTGTCCCGCAAGGCCGCAACATTGAAGGACATGCGCACACACACACACACACACACACACACACACACACACACACACACACACACACACACACACACACACACACACACACACACACACACACACACACACACACACGCACACACACACACACACACACACACACACACACACACGCACACACACACACACTCACACTCTCACACTCACACACACACACACACACACACACACACACACACACACGCAGGCGCACGCTGCACACGGCCCAGGACGCGGTGGCTGAGAAGTGGGTCACGCAGCTGTGGCTGAGCGTGGGCGTGCGTACCACGGCCGCGGCGCAGAACGGCGGGCTGCCGGCCTTCGTCACGGGCGTCAAGGGCGTGTCGGCGCCTGAGCCGCGCTCGCGGGCCGGCAAGCGGGGCGTGCCGCCGCAACGCATCAACACCAAGATCTGATGCGGCTAACAAAGGGCTGTGGGGGCGCGCTGTTGTGTGTCGGGCTGCTTTGGCACGCGTGTTTGAGCAATGGGGATGGGGAAGCAGCGTTGGAGTGGGGCGAGCAGGTGTCGGGTGGTAAGGGTGGCTTTTCCTTGTCGCCCAGGGCCACCCCTTTTTCAATTTCAAGTGACGGCTTTGCATTCGCGATGTGTGTGCGCGCGTGGTGGAGAGGACTAAGGACTTGAATGGGGAGGTGCCAGCCGAAACAGGCGGCACAGCAGCGGGGGTTCCGTTGGTCAAGCAAGGAACGCAGGAATGGATGGCAGGATGGCAGCACCTAAGTTTTACGGCATGGAGCGCGTCGTAATTAAAGTCAGAATTCAGGTAATCGGGTTTGGAGCGAAATGTACATCCGTGGCACTGGATGCTACGGAGGCCTCGGTTGGGGCCGGGATAATGCGAAGTCAGGCGACCGAGAGCGAGCCTTCGCTCATGGTTTTACTGCAACTTGCGGCTTTCGGGCCAGGCGGGCAGAACTCCTGAGCACCCCGTTCCAATTCCCTTCGACAAGCGAAAGATGGGTGTTGCACGCCGAACCTTGGGTCCGCTGGCATTGGGTCCATCTGAGTGCAATGCTAGACGAATCAGAAACGTATGCGAATGCTAGCATTTGACGCAGCGCGGTACGCGTGTCAGCGAGCACCTGGCGTCAGCTTGTTGACGCCAACGTTGTCTCCTCGCGCGACTAGTTTACGGCCGCGCATGGTACTGTATTAGTGTAGAGTGCCCTACATGAACGGCGGAGTTGGAGAAAACCAGAGGGTGGCATCGGCATCGCATGGAAGCCCGAACGTGTGGTCGGCCAAATGTACCGGCCGCGACCGCATCGCATTTACTTTCAGCGGTGTTGCTGTGCAAGTACAGCATTGCCATTTCTTATTTCTCCGTAAGTTTGGCGCCGCTTGCATCGCGTGCAGCCCTTCACCAACCACACGCGTGGAGCAGCTTGTGCGTCTTGCAGACCTTCATTGGAGGTTTAAGCACGAGTCGGAAGTGATCTTGAGCTTCAGGTAAGGATTCTATCAACGACCGCGTGGTGTTGCAGAGGGTTGCTTGCAGCGACTCCGCAATTGTCGCGCCGTCGCTGGAGTAAGAGTATAGTAGGGCAGCTGTATGCGCGGAAGCATGCTTCACTTGCTGTGAACATGGTTACGACTTAGGCGCAGCGGTCCGAAGGCGAGTGGCAGCAGCCACCAGAAAGGTCGCCCAACAGGTCCCCTTATGACCGGCCCCAGCCCCCAGCGAATGGCAATTATCATCCCTGAATGCAAGCGCTGCTTGTGCTCAATGCGCGGCAGCGAGCGCCGTGACCGTTTGGTGCTCGGGTGACAACGTTGGCGCGATTTCACGCAACCTGCGGACCTGCGCCTGTACCGGCGCGCGCTCCTTTGTTGCCGAATCTCGTACCTAGTGCATGTCGCGACCGTTCCGCCCCACCTTATCCGCGCCCGCGCACAGGCCCCTGCCACGTAGCACACGCCCACCGCTTCGGAGCGCCACACCATCTCGCCATGGCGTCCGCCAACCGCGTCGACACCGGCGCTTGTCGCAACCCCTCGCTCAACATCCGGCCCGACCTAGCTCGCGCCGCGAACGCCATCACCGGCGCTCAGGTCGATGACGAGCTGGTTGGCCCCCGCGGCGACTGGTGGTGGACCGGCAAGCGCCCCGAGGAGTGCCCCGGCTTTGACAAGGCCGCGGGCGTGCTTCGCTCGCTGCCGCTGCCCAACACGCGCAGCTTCACGCGCCAGTCGGTGCTGGACTACTTCGACAACTCGTGGACGCTGACGGAGGTGCTGTTTGCGAGCCTGCAGACCACGGATGCCTTTATCCGCCAGCCCTACCACCAGCTGCGCCACCCCATGATGTTCTACTACGGCCACCCCGCCGTGCTCTACATCAACAAGTTCCGCGTGGGCGGTCTGCTCACCGACGGCCTCAACCAGTTCTTCGAGCAGGTGGGTTTGAACGTTTTGCTGCGCTCATCTGGCCCGGGGGATGAGCTGCGGTAGCGGACGTGGACAAGGAAGCCTAGTTGCCTGCATGACAGGATCATGCACTCACCCAGCTTCCAAGTGCTGGATACGACGCCGACCCACATCCATCTGATTGCCTGGCCTCTTTCCTCACCACACGCACACAACCACCGCCACTCCCCGCCTTGCGCAGCTGTTTGAGACGGGCGTGGATGAGATGAGTTGGGACGACCTGTCGCGCGGGCGCGACGACTGGCCGCCCGTGCGCGAGGTGACCGAGTACCGCCGCAAGGCCTACGAGGTGGTGCGCGACGTCATCCTCAACCACCCCGCGCTCGACAAGCCCGAGGTGAGGCAGAGGAGGAGAGGGAAAGAGGGGAAGGACGTAGTGCTGGAGAGGGCTGCAGCAAGAGGGGGGATTGGAAGGGAGATGCCGGCCCTGCGCTTCATCAGCGGCTTGGCGTACGGATGTTTAAGTGCCAGAATATTAGTCCGGCTAATATTGTAGGGACCAACTCCGCACCGTGGTGATCTGTATGCTCGAGTGTCGCGCCTACCTGCTGACCAGTCCTCCTCCTGCCTCTGACCCCGTGCCTCCTCCCCCGCCTCGACCCAGATCGGCTGGGACGATCCCGCCTTTGCCGTGTTCATGGGCTTTGAGCACGAGCGCATCCACATCGAGACCAGCTCTGTGCTCATCCGCGAGGTGCGGGCAGCTGCAGCGAGGGGGAGGGATGGAGGGAGGCGGTCGGATGGAAGGGAGGAATGGAAGGGAGGGGAGGGCAGAAAGGATCAGCGCGAAACGGAGAAGGAAAGCGGATGGTGTGGCTGAGCTGGGTGGAACGGAGGGGATTGGATTTGTAATACGTGGGGCAGGCGCCAACGCGCTGGCTTTGATAGGCTGTTTGGAGGCGAGTGCAGCGTTGCAGCCTCTAGGTTGACGTTGGGTTGAGGATGTGAGGGGGTTAGGGCGAGGGTGATTGGCAGCAATGGGAAGCGCTGGGGACTGGACCGCATCAACGGCTCACCGAAGCGAATTCAAGGACACGGGGCAGCACGGGAGCCAGGCGCGCAGGCGCCATGCATGAATTGCACACACACAAGCAAGCTACGCGGAAAGGAATGGCGCCGGTTGATGACTTCTTAGATGACGAATCCGAGCGGCGACCTACGCAGCTGTCCGGCGTTCTGCCGGCGCTGTAGCCGTCTGAGACGACAATCGAGGCATTTGTCTGACGGCCGCCAAAGCAACGCAACTGCACGCTTGCAACTGCACGCACGCACACAAACCACCATTACTACGCGCGCCGTTCATTGCCAGCACCATCTTGTGGTCCTCCTCCTTACCTTGCTCATTATCATCATACTCACATCCTGCCTCCTCTGGTCATTTGCTGTTGTGCCGCGCAGCTGCCGCTGACGAGCGTGCGCAAGCCGGAGTTCTGGCCCGACTACCACCCCACCAGCCACAACAGCTCGGCGCCGGTGCCGACGCAGGGCGTGGACTTCCCCGTTAACAACCTGGTGAGTGTTTGCGGTTGTGTATGTGCTTCGAGCGCATGTGTGCATAGGCATTGGAAGCCCCGCCGCGTCGAGTCAGCAACACAAATGGATGAGCAGGTGCTCACAGCCGGGCGGCCAGCAGCTGGAAGGGCACGGCGGAGCTAGGCATGTGTCGCATGGGCGCAGCGCACATGCTTGCGAGGAGGGCCTGTCGGACTGGCGGGAGGGGGGAGGGGGTGGCGGCGGCGGAGCACGTTGGGCAGGCAGCTGGAGCGTGTCCGCGGGCGTCGCAGCGGGACACGCCGGGGATGCGACCTGAGACGTGTGGGGGAAATAGCATAAACAATCGCTGGCCGCATTCTTGATGTGGCGGGGGTGGTGTGTGGAGGCCCTAGAATCTGGCGGGCAGCCGGGGGCTTGCAGACCGGGAAACACCGCAGCACCGGTGGCCGTGGATTCCGCGGGGGGTCGTTTGCTGACGTGCCTGTCGCCACACGCCACTCGCGTGCAGGTGCCGGTAGCTGGCGAGAAGGTGGTGCTGGGCAAGGACATTGCCTACCCCTCGTTCGGGTGGGACAACGAGTACGGCGCCAAGGAGGTCAACGTGCAGAGCTTCAAGTGAGTCGTGAGCGGAGGAGCAGCATGGGGGGGGGCTGCATGATGGGGGGCTGCGTGAGGGAAGAGGAAGGATTGAGGCGGTGTCGAGTGACGGGGGTAAAGGCGCGGTACAGCGGTACCGCGGCGCAAGGGCCGGGGCAGGAGCTGAAGTAATAGCAACAGCAGCGCAGCGGGAGGAAAGCACCGCGGGCTACTGCCACCGTCATCGTGCAAGTGTAGCGCGGCCGGAGGGTTACCTTGTGTGCCCTGCAATCCAAACAGGGCCACGCAGTTCAAGGTGACCAACGGCGAGTTCCTCAAGTTTGTCAAGTCGAGCGGCTACAGCAACCCCAAGTATTGGTCTGCTGAGGGCTGGGGCTGGAAGACCTTCCGCAACGTCAAGTGGCCCACCTTCTGGATGCCTGACGGGCCGCAGGGACTGCACCGGTGAGTAATGGCAGCACAAGCACATTAGAGGGGCGCGGAAGGAGTCAGGGGAATGGGAAGGGGGGGGGCGTATTGAAGAGAGTGTGGCGGAGTGGCGGCAGACTGGGTAAGAGAGGCCAGCGGATGCTGATGAAACAAGGCGGCAACACCGAAAAGGAGCTGGTCCGAAAATAGCAGCAGATCGGAAGCGTCAGGCAGACGTCCCGCCTCCGCCTAGTATCCCTGTTCAATCTGCTATTCTTCACCTCCTCACCTGATCTCCCCACCTGATCTCCCCCTGCGAATTAAACACGCAGCTACAAGCTGCGCGTGCTGTTCGACGCCATTGACATGCGCTGGGACTGGCCCGTGGACGCCAACTACCACGAGGCCCGTGCCTTCGCCGCCTGGCGCACCGAGGCCGACGGCGCGTCCGTGCACTACCGCCTCATCACAGAGGCGGAGCACAACCTGCTGCGCAACAGCCGCGACCGCGTGGACGCCCACCTGCACACCAAGGCCGGCAGCGCGCAGGCGGCGGCCGCCGCGGCGGAGCCGGGCCGCCGCGCCGGCGCCAACGAGCGCGTGAGCCCCGACCTGGCGATGGAGCTGAGCGGCGCCAATGCGACGGCGCGGGATGCGGCGAGCGGCGCGGGCGGCTTCAACGTGCAATTGGCGCACAGCAGCCAGAACCCCGTGACGGAGCTGCCGCCCTGTGAGTGGGCGTGTGTGCGGTTGGTTGGCTGGCTGGTTGGGGGTGCGGTGGCGGGGGGTAGTGGGTTTACAAGCGGGCGGATGGGTGCGCGGCGAAGCGGTGTGGGTAGGGCTTGGCGCGGGTGACAAGGAGCGTGCTGCGGCGGGTATGTGTGGGTTCACAAGCGAAGTGCGCAAGGCGCCTGCGAGAGCGCGGAAGAGAACAGACAAGGCCCGGAAACTGACGCGCCTGTGCCGCTGCCCTCATGCTTGCCCTCATGCAGCGGAGAAGGGCTTCTACGACACCTTTGGCTCGGCCTGGGAGTGGGCTGAGGACCACTACGCGGCCTTCCCCGGCTTCAAGGTGCACCCCTTCTACGAGGACTTCTCGGCGCCCTGCTTCGCCGGCAAGCACCAACTGGTGGGTGGGGGTGGCGGCGTGGGTGGCGGTGGCTGGGAACTGGCGTGGAGGCTTGGGTGGAGGCTTGGGCGGCCTGGGTGGGTGGCTTGGGTGGAGGTGTGTGGATGCGGCAGCATTATGTCTGGGCCGGGAATGAGGGTTTGGGGGTTGAGGGATGGAGGCACTGGAAGGCAAGAGAATTGTGGGAAGGAAGGGATGGCCAGCTCTTTGGTCGCATTCAGGCCCCTAACCACATCTGACACATCCGACTCCTTCGAACCACGTGTATCCCACATGCGCAGATCCTGGGCGGCTCCTTCATCTCTACCGGCCAGCTGGCCTCCAAGTTCGCGCGCTACCAGTTCCGCCCGCACTTCTTCCAGCACGCCACCTTCCGCCTGGTGGTGCCCGACACCGACCTGTCCCTCTACGACGCCGCGCGCTACGGCCCCTCCAACCCCATCACCCCCTTCTTCGAGACCTCGTGCATGGACTCCGCGCCGCCGCACGTGGGCGACGGCCCCTGCTGCTCCAAGGCGCGCCGCCAGGCCTTCACGCCCACGGTTCTGGAGGAGGCGGCCTCCACCAAGGCCAAGCTAGAGGCGGCACAGGTAGCCTATGAGTCCGACGCCATCCTGTCGCAGTATCTGTCGCTGCACTACGGCCCCGTGGACCGCGTCTACCCCGAGCTCGCCAACGAGACGGGCATCATCGCAGCCGCGCTTGATTTCCCAGCCAAGCTGGCCGAGTGCCTGTCCTCCTGGGCGGAGCGCGCGGGCGTACTGCCGGCGGCGGCGGCGGACGGCGCCTCGGCGTCAGGGAGCGGGCGCGCGCTGGACCTGGGGTGCGCGGTGGGGCGCTCCACGTTCGAGCTGGGCCGGCGCTTTGGCGAGGTGGTGGGCGTGGACATCAGCAAGACCTTCATCGAGGTGGCGGCCAAGATCCGCGACAATGGCCGCATGGACTATGAGTGCGCGGTGGAGGGCGAGACCACGGAGCGCCTCACCGCCGCGCTGCCCGCAGCCTCGGCCGCCGCCGCCGGCCGGTGCCGCTTCCTGCAGGGCGACGCCACCTCGCTGCCCGCCTCCTCGCCCACCGCGCCCGGCTCCTTCGACGCAGTGCTCGCTGCCAACCTGCTCGACCGCGTGCCCGAGCCCGCGACCTGTCTGGCGCAGATCAAGGCGGCGCTCAAGCCCGGCGGCGTGGCGCTGCTGACCAGCCCCTTCTCGTGGCTGGAGCAGTACACGGACCGCAGCAACTGGCTGGGCGGGAGGTACGTGGACGGTCTGGCGCGGCGCAGCGCCGACGCGCTCAAGGCGGCGGTGGCGGAGCTGGGCTTCGAGGTGCTGGAGGAGGGCTCCATGCCGCTCATAATCCGCGAGCACGGGCGCAAGTACCAGCTCATCAACGCGCACAAGCTGGTGATGCGGCTCAAGGCGTAAGGAGGGCGTTTGGCCGGGCGCGCCTGGTGCGGTGTACTACTTGCGGTGTGTGTGTGGGGGGGGAGGTTATTTGGCGTGTGTGTGTGTATGTGTGGGAGTGAGCTGACTGATGCGGCGCTATAGCAGTATTGATGACGGTGACCACTACGGGGTTGGGGGCTGGGCGCTCGAGTGCATGGCTTGCCACGACGGGCCGAGTGCGGTAGTAGAACGGTTAATTGGGGTGACGAGTACACGCGTGTGTGAACTTCAAAGCCAGCCCGACAAAAAGGCAACAAGAGAAGAAGACATTGCTTGTCACAGGCTAGGCCAGGTCAGGTTCGGGCTACTTCTGAAACATGAACGGTGCCAGCAGGCGACGCGAATGCCAAGGCAGGGCTCGATTGCAGTGCTCGAGGCTTGCTGGTTGCTGAGAAGCTAGAGAAGAGGCAGTACGATGGAGACGTGCACAGTTGGCATCGCACATGCAAGCGGGGGAGAGCATTAGCCCTTAGGCGAGAGCGAGCGAAAGGTATGTGCGGAGGGTCGACAGGATGTCCACCAGGCCAGTTGCGACTAGCGTGCATGAACGGACGTGGCGTTGGTGATGCCGAGTTTGGGCGAGTGAGCTGCAGGAATGCAGGGGCGTGAGCAACGTGAAGTCGTGAGCTGACTCGTGGGGAATCTGGGGGCAGGCGACTTGAGGGGAAGGGGCAGGAGACGGACGCACACGACGAGACACGGTCTCACGGCAAAGTGTGTAAGGTGTGACCACCTGACATCGCGTGCTTCGGGTCATCAAGTGGGGAAGCGACAGCAGTCTCCCGTCCTCCCGATCCGCAGGCCCTGTGTGCAAGGTCGCGCGCCCTGAATGCGAGAATGCTGTGCTGCGTGCGCCCATTAACGCAGCGTGTGTAGCAAGCGCAGCGCGGGCACCCGGCGAGCAAGAGGGCTGAAGTGCCATCCAGCATCCAAGCCATACTAATCTTTACACTACCGTGATGCAGCGCAGTTCGCCCAGCAACCCCAGCCGACATCGCAGCCATTCGCCAGGTCCTCACTGCCGCCCACGCCGCCGCGCAGCGCCGCCAGCTTGACGCCCGCCCCAAGCAGCCCCTGGTCCTCCGCCTCCCAGCCCCGCTTCAGGCTCACCTCCTCGCCGCCGACGCCAGAGCCCTCCTCGCCTCGCCAGGCATTGCCCGCTTCGTGCCGGACCGCATGCCCGCCGTCTCCACCGTCACCTTCCTCGCACCTCCGTCCCTGCGCCACCTCCTCTGCAACGCCGCAAAAGCCAGCCGCGACCCCGGCGCCACCACCTCCTGCACCTGCCATCTCTTCCCCGCCCTTCCCCGCGACCCTGCCCACGGCCACATCTTCACCCACCGCCTACAGCCCGCCTTGACGCCGGCCGCCGCTGCCCTCTGGTCCATGGGAGCCAACACGCGCCCACCGCCTGACCCCAGCGCGCCTCTCCCCACGTCCCTGGCCGACGACCTGCGGAAGTCACTCTTCGGATACTGCCGACGCGCCGCCCGCGCCGCACGCATCACCACCGACTCCGCCACATCTTGGGTCAACGCCGCCGCCGCTGCCCTGCGCGCCACTGTCGACCCTTCCGCCGCTGCCTCCGTCGATGCCGACATGCTCCTCCACCCCGCCCCCACACCGCCGCCTCCACCGGCGTTTCCGCTGTCCGCCGCAGATGTCGCCGCCGCCACCGCCACCCTCCGCAGCGTCCGCCGCAACCTCATCATCACGGTCATGGACAAGTGCCCGGACAACTTTGTCGCCGTGTGCCCCCACCTATATCATGCCAAGCTCGCCGCCGACTTGCAAGCATCCCCCTTCTACGCCGTCGCCACCCCTGCTGACTACTCCGCCAGCCTTACCGCCGTCGGGCTTATGCTGCAGCCGCTGGGGCTCCCCTTCCACGCCGCCCGGCCGCCACCTGTCAACTACGGCACCGGCAAGTGCCACAAGACCCCCTTCGGTTTTCGCTACATCACCGCCTCTCCCGCCATCCCCACCACCGATGCCGCAGTCGTCCTCACCGGCTTCCTCCGTACGCTGGACGCCACCCTGCCGAAACTGTACGCAGCCCTCTTTCCGCGCCTGCCCCTGCGGCCGTGGCACGTCAACGGCCCCTTCGTCTCCGCCAGCCTGCTGCGCCACGCGTCCCTCGCCCCCAGGCCGATCAACCCTCTCCCCGGCGCCGGCACCACCACCTTCACGCCCACACCCCCCGCCGCCACCACCCCCGCACCGACTACCCCCGCCCCGGACTTCCCTTGTGCCGTCTGCGGCCGCACCAATGGTCACGGCCTCATCCTGTGTGATCACCCCGGCGCTCGCACCGACGGCCATGCCACATGCCTCGTCGGCGCCCACGGCGCATGCTTACGGCCCGCCATCAGCACACGCGCCGCCCACCGCATGGGCACCTGGCACTGCCCCCTGCACGCGCCGCAGCCTTTTGAGGACCCCGCGACATCCTGCCCCTACACTGGCACCCTCACCTTCGGCCGCACGATCCGGTACCCGCCCCCTGCCCCTGGGCCACCCATCGCCACCGTCACCTACACCGCCTCGACTGCCGCGCCATGTCAGCTGCCCGGCCCTATCTCCGCGCCGGCCGTGTGCACATATGACGTGGAACGGCTCTTCACCAACCTGCCTATTCCTACCTGCATCGAGCATTTGGTCAACCTCTTCTCCCTCGTCCTCTCCACCCTGCATGATGGAGCCGCCGGCCTCCAGTTCTACCCGTACAACCGTGCAGCCGAAGCCCAGTGGCCTACCGAAGCCGCATGGCTTGCCCGCGCCAGCCCCAAATCCACCTCCGCCGCCCGCCGCGGGCGCCCCCCGCCTGCTCCCCATCCGCATCGAGGTCTCGACGCTCACGGCCGATACTATATGTGGACGCCCGGCGTCCTCCGCACGGTGCTGCGCGCCCTGCTTGCGCATGCCTACACCTCCTACCGCGGCCAGCCCTACCTGCAAATTCGCGGCGTCGCCATGGGCGCCAACTTCGCTTCGTACGTTGCCAACCTGGTCCTTGCCTATGATGAGTTGCGCTGGCAGCGCGCACTCTACACCCGCGTCTTCATGCCCTCCGCCAGCTCCTTGTGCGCGGAAGCTTCCCTCGCCCTTGATGTGCTACTGGCGTTCCAAGATACCCAGCGGTACACCGACGACCTCCTCGGCTGCTGCAACCCCTTCCTTCCCCACCTGCTGCTGCAATCCCAATCGCTTGCCGGCATCCCTGGCATCTACTCCACCGACCTCACCTTGGCGGCCTCCGGCGCCACACCCGCCGCCGGCGTCGCCACGCCTTACCTCAACTTCGCCATCACCCCCCACAGCAGCAACATCTACGGGCACGTCGTGTACGACCTACAGCCGTACGACAAACGCGACAGCCCCAAGTTTGCGCAGCTCGGCATCTCCCGCTTCACCCCGTTCTACTCCTGCATCCCCCGGCACGTGCGCTTCAACGTTGTCATCGGCGCCCTCGTCACCCTTGCGCGGCTCTGCACCACCCTCGGCACCTTCATCACGTCAGCACGGCGCACGCTGCGGCGGCTGCATCTGCGCGCCTACCCGCGCCCCTTCCTCCGCAAGGCCCTCATGCGCTTCTATGGTCGGCATCGCCAACTGCTGCCGGGTACCATGACCTCACGCGGGCTCCTCAGCCTCCTGCCGCCCCCGGATCTGCCCCCTCCTCCGCCGGCGGCCCCGCCGCCGCCTCCCCCTCCGGCCCCCGCGCCACCAGTCGCCGCCGCCGTCGTCCTGCCGGCCCTGCCCGCACCACCGCTTCCCTTCCCTCCTGCTGGCCACGCGGCCTGGTGCCACGGCGACAACAACATCGGCTCAGGCGACGACATGTCCATCTCCTCTGACAGCGGCAGCGATATGTCCATCTGTTAGCAGCAGCCCCAGATGTGACGCAGCAGCGTCAGCCTCAGCCAGCACGACAGCCGTGGAGCGGCGACCTGGGCGACGGTAGCGGCGGTACCGAGCGGTGCGGTGGCTTGTAGTAGGTGATTGGGGGGTGGGGCGCCGGTCCCGGCTGCCCTGAACCGCTCTGCGGTGCGGGGACGGCCGTGCCGGTGTTCCCGTGCTGGGCTTCTGGTTTCCAGTTTTACGGTAGGGACACAGGTCGGTGCCAAGTTTGGGGCTTGGCGCGCGTGTGGGCTTTTTCCTTGTCGGTTCGGCGCGGGTCGGGTTCTTGGGTTTGCGTTAGGGGCGCTGGTTTTCGGGAGTGTGCTGTCCCGCCGGCCGTGTGTGGGGCGTGCGGTGCGTGATCGCCGGCTTCTCGGCCGTCTTGTGGGTTGTGTGTGCGCGTGTGGGTGCCTGTTTGCGGCGGGCGCGTGTTGGCTGCGTGGGCGGGCTCCTTGGCGGGCTTTTCGTCCTGGCTGTGTTTTGCCCTGTGTGTGTGCGCGTGTCCCCTCTCCGCGCTCCCGTGCCGCAGGGCTGCTGGTTTTAAGACGCCGCCTCCTATCATGCCACCGGGGAGCTCTTCGTGAGCCCGGGCCCCATCCAGCCGCGTACCCAAGTACCCACCTACGTACCAGCCCCAGCGCTGCCAGCCTCTGCAGCCACCCAGCGTCCCATGCCAGCTGTCCCGTGCCTCTCCCCAGCTGTCCCGTGCCTCTCCCCAGCTGTCCCACCCCAGCAGTCCCACATCCGCTGTCCCCTCCCAGCTGTCCCTCCCAGCTGTCCCTTCCAGTAGTCCCTTCCAGTTGTCCCTTCCAGCTGTCCCACACCAACTGTCCCACCCCGGCTCCCTTCTCAAACGCAGCTTCAGCAAAATCTACAGCCTGCCCGACTCCCGGCGTGTGCGGCCTTCCGCCCGCCTTCCAAAACGCAACAGCCCCCGCCTCTCCTCGCCAGCCGCTCACAGCCGAAACTCTGCTTCTTTCTTTATCAGCCACAAACATCAGCCACAAACAATGCCTCGGAAACAACGCCTCGGAAACTTCCTCCCAACTTAGCCCATGAGCCCAGCTACCCGAGCCTAGTGGCTGGACAAGATATGGGCAGGCTGCGATGCTTTGTGGAGAAGGGCATGCGGCGTTGCCATGCTGTCCCGCGGAGAAGAAAGCAGAGTCCGGGTGGGGGGTGGGGGGGGGGGGGGGACCAGGCCGCGTCGCCGAGCTGGTACCTAGCCCATGAGCCCAGCTACCGAGCTCTAGTGGTTGGGAAAAGATATGGGCATGCGGCGTTGCCATGCTGTCACGCGGAGAACAAAGCAGAGTAATGGTGGGGGGGTGGGGGGGGGGGGGCGGGAAGCGAGGTCGGCGTCGCCGAGCTGGCACCTCCCGCCAAAGTTCGCAACTGTGCATTTCTGCATATATCAACGATATGCATGGATACGTCTCCTCGTCATCTACGTGAAAGCTTTCGTGTTTGTGATCGGTCGAGTTGGCTTTCATGTGCATGTTCTAGTGCTTTCAGACAGCCTTATCTGTGCTACCTGTGAATTGCGATGTAGGTTATAGCTACGCGCATTTTCGCGCCTGACAATGAAGCGCAGTTATTGGCCTCGTTCATACGCTGCACTCGCTCTCGCGCCCTGGGACCAAGATCACGTATAGAGGAAGCTATGATCATTCGGCTATGTCAATGCGTTGGGCCGAAATCGCGCTGTACGCGACGACGCACAGGATGCGTCACACTTTCCAGAGGACCCGTAGATCCTGATTCGCTAACTCGTTCTACTCCGCTTGGTTGCGTTAGGGCGCCTCGGCGCCCTGACCCTCCTTGTCGGTAGTAGTTCCTGGCCGGCCTTCGTGGCCGCGCCAATCCCCTGTGGCGCCTCCATGGCGTCCCTGGCGTTGCTTAGGTCAGCTGTAGTGCGTCAGTACTGCTCTGGCTGCGGCGCGCCACTCAGTCGGCGACATCATCGTCGCCGTCCTGCCGAGCGGCCCCCGCTCTGGCACTCTTTGCCGAACATCATGACTTCACACCGTGGAGCCTTCGCGACCTAGCGTGGGTGGCGCGCCTGCTCGCCGGTCGACCTCGTCCTCATGGCTTCGCGATGCTTCTGGCGGGGCGCTCGCTGCTGCCGGGCTCGCAGTGGCGTGTCGCTGAGCGGCTCTTTCGGTAACGGAGGGCCGATTGGAGCTGCTGGCGACTCTTGCTGTGGGCTGCTGCCGCGGCCTGACGTGGCGCCGGGCTCGCCGCGCGTGAACAGGGGCACGCTGCGGCGGGAGCCAGGACCGGCGTCTTCCGGGCGGCGGCGGCTGGAGCTGTGGGCGCATCTACACAGTGGAGAGACCTGCTTGGCGAATGCAGTCTGGCGAAGGCAGTCCAGCGAAGGCTGGCTGGCGCAGGCCGACTAAGCGAAGGCTGGCTGGCGCTGTCTGCTGTGCTAGGGTGTTGCGAGGCTGTGTGGACTTGGTTGGGCGGTGGGCGTGCCTGCACCGCCTGCGCTAGGTTGCGGGCGCTGTGGCTTGTGCTGTCTGGTGGGTCGGACCGACTGATCCTCGTGGTTCAGCGAACTTGCACGGCCCTAGGCCGTCTACAGGATGCAGCTTCGGGCTGCACCCAACAGTGTGAGGGCCCTGCCCTGTTGGTGCTGGTGTTTTGGGGTAGGAGTTGCACTTTGCAAAGTGGCAGTCAGTCTGACGCCGACCCGCGGCTTAGGTGAGCAGCGCTAGCGTTTGCGGTGAGCCTTGCTCGGGGTTCCTCCCCTCCTTTAGTGAGGCGAGGAGCATGGGGGTCATTCGAGGTTCCCTCCTCGAGTGTGCGTACGTGTCTCGTGCGTTTTTGGAGCCCTGGCTTGCCCGTGGCTGTCATCCCACATGTAACCTCTATTCGCTAACTAGTGCGCGGCCACAGCTCCCCTACCGAACGTCGCAGCACCTATCCTCACCATCAGCAACGCTTCCTCACCTCCGGTTGTGTTGTTGGCGTGTTGCACCGCATTCGGCCTGCCCGCCACAATTGTCGTACACATTCGGGCCCCTCTTCTGCTTTGCTTCGCCTTGTTCTTGCCCCTGTTTGTCACACTGTCGCCCGGCCATTGTTTTGCTGCACGCCGTTGCATTACGCTAGTGCTCGTCTACACAGCTCATCCGTGGACGCCGGTCGACTGCCTGCAGGTGCGCATCGGCTATGCTATCCGCGCGGTGTGGCGTCGCATTGAGTCTGTGTGGTGCTATCGCCTTGGCCGGGCGCCCGGAGCGTGAGGAATGCGCGTCAGCAAAACATCGACACAACCTGCCAGCTACCGTCGGTACAGTAACAGCGCGCGAACAACGCACCAATGCCTTGTCCCTTCTTGCTACGCATTTATGTGGGCACGGGTGGGAGCCACACACATCGGGACTACGCTTTCCTGCCCCTTGCCATGTTCCATCACGAGAGCGCAGTTCGCCCAGGGCATCCATCACTGTGCGTCCCCAGCAAGGACAACGTGACGCTCTGTGCCCACACGCCGCAGCCGCACCAATCACGCCTGCAATTGTTAGAGCGCTGGCTCCGCCTGCGACGGCCCAAGCGCCTTAGCCGAGCTGTCTTGCCTGCAACACCTGCGGACGGCCCCGGTTGCGGGCGCACCGTTCCCAACCCACTGCATCACCTCCGACTTCAGGACCTGTCCCTTCCAGCTAGCTACCCACTGCTGCCCCTTGCGACCTATCCGGTATCCCAAGGGCCTGCTAATCATGCTACCTCACACAATAGCAACCTACATCCATCCGCCATAACTACCATGCTCCTAGCCGCCCCAGGACGCAGGTTGCGCCCCTTCAATCACGCCGCCTGCTAGCACGGCACGTGCATGCGCCGCGCCTTAGCTCCTCCTGCTGCTGCTGCAACGCCCTCACAACGCGAGGTCATCGAAATCTGACATGTCGTAATCCACGTCGGCGTGGCGGCCACCGCGGGCCGGCGGCGGCTTCCGGCCGCCGCCACCGCCACCCGCCCCCGCCGCCGCGGCGCCCCGCCGCCCGCGAGCCGCTGCCGGTGCAGCTGCCGCGGCCGAGCGCCGGCCGCCCCGGCGCGCCACCGGCGCCTCCTCCTCAAGCTCCGAGCCGCTGCCCTCCTCCGAATCCGAGCCGTCGCCGCCATCGTCCTCGTCATCCTCCTCTTCATCCGCCTCTGCGGACTTGACGCCCAGCAGGGCGCGGCGGCGGTTGGCCATGATGGCGGCGGTGCGGGAGCCCGCCGCCACCTTGACGCCAACGGCAGCAGCGGCGGCGGCGGCAGGGCCAGCGGCAGCCGCCGCTGCGTCGGAGCCGCGCGTGGCGCGACCCCGCGCGGCGGGCTTCACCTCCTCCACCTCCTCCTCCTCCCCCTCCTCTTCTGAGCCCGACTCCTCTTCTTCCTCCTCTTCCTGCTGCTCCTCCTCCTCCTCCTCTTCCTCCTCCTCGTCCTCATCTGACGCCTCCGCCTTGGCGCGGCCCTTCTTGGCGGCCTTGGCCTTGCCGCCACGCCCCCTCGCGTCCTGGTCCTCCTCCTCTTCCTCCTCCTCAGATCCGGACCCCTCCTCCTTGTCTGAGCCGCCCTCCTCCTCCTCCTCCGACTCCGCCTCACTCTCGGACCCCGACCCAGCCTCCTGCTCCTCCTCCTCCTCAGCGGCCGGCTGGTTGCGGGAGGAGCGGCGGGTGGTGCGGCGGGCCTCCTGATCCGTCTTCTTCTGCAGCCGAGATGAGGCGCGCGTGCCACGGCGAGGGCCCTCCTCCTCCTCCTCCTCTTCTTCTTCTTCGTCGTCCTCCTCCTCGGATGAAGACTCCTCCTCCTGCTCCTCCTCTGCGTCCTCCGCATCCTCCTCCTCCTCCTCGTCCTCGCTGCTGCTAGCCCCCTCGTCGCCAGAGGCCACAGCAACAGCCGCAGCCTCCTCCTCAACGCCGCCGCTCTCCTCCTCTTCCTCCTCCTCATCGCCCTCGTCGTCGTGCTCCTCCGCAGCCTTCTTGCCGCCGCGGCCGCCCTTCGCCGCCGCCGCGGCCTTGCCCTTCGCCGCCTGCGTCGCCTGACGCTTGTTGGCAGCGGCGGCGGCGGCGGCACCGCCGCGGCCACGGCCCCCCCGAGTCGCCGGGCGGGCCTCCTCCTCCTCGTCCTCTTCCTCCTCGCTTTCACTGCTCTCAGACTCAGACTCAGAGTCGGCATCACGGCCGCGCTTCCGGCCGCGCCGGCCGCCGGCTGCCCCACGCAAGTTCGAGGCCGCCAGCGCCGCCGCCTCGCGGCCCTTGGGCTTGTTGACTGTGGCGGGCAGACACGGACACAAGGCGAGAGTCAGTGATCCAGCTGTGCGACCTCCTTAGACAAATTAACCAAGCGGGGCGCGAATACTCAAAACACATACGAACAGCATGCGCACGTCGGTGCTGCAATCGGCAACCACCCCATTCCGAATGCCCCGCCGCCACCAAGCCCCGAACCCTCTCAGCCCACTGACCAGGCGCGCTGCCTGCCCCCGCCGCCCCCGCCGCGCCCCGGCGTGTGGGGTACCGGTCCGACAGCAGGTCGCGCGGGATCGCCGCCACCGCCTGACGGGCCGCGGCGGCGCGGCCGCCGCTGCCGCCGCTGCCGCCGGCGGCCTTGGCTGCTGCCACCGCGGCCTTGCCTGCGCCCCGGCCGCCGCGTGCCGGCTCCGGCTCCGGCTGCTGCTGCTGCTGCGCGTGGTGGTGCGGCTCGCGCTGCGGCAGGACCGACTTGCGCAGCGCGCCCTGCGGCAATGGGGCGGCAGAGGGAGGCATCGGGCGGGAGGCATTGGGCGGGTGGCAGGGGGTTTGGCATGCCGTGATACAAAACAGGCATACTAACGGTCGGACAGGCCACGTGCAGTGTTCCACAGCCAAGGAGCCCCGGCTCCGACTTGTGCCAAACACCAACATCAACACCTGCTAAACCTCTTGTTTCTCAGTGGATGCGGACATACGGTAAGAAACACTCTTCCCCCTGTTCCCTTTCAAACACGCACACACACGACCCACCTGCAGCGCGCTCAGTCGGAACCAGGCGGCGGCCCATGTGGTGCACAGCCCCGGGTGCTGGGCGGGCATGCCGTACAACCGCCAGTGGGGCTTCAGCGCCTGTGTGTGTGCGTGTGTGTGTGTTCAAGAGCACAAGGACATAGTGTGGGCGTGCGAGCGTGACAGGTTAGACCTAGGGGCAGTGAAGTCGATGGGAGCCCGGAGTAAGGCCAAAGCTGCGTCGCCAAGGGCAACACCCAAGCAAATCGCCGCGCGCCGGCCGCCGGCCGCCCCAGCTGGCCAGTACATGCAAAACACTCCCGCCCCGTGCCTGCTCCCAAGCCGCCCCACGCCCCTGTCCCCCGCCCGCTCGCGCTCCCGCCCGCCCCCTCCCCCGCCCTCCCCCTCCCGCC
>NC_057011.1:4174200-4267252 GCF_000002595.2 Chlamydomonas reinhardtii
CCTCCATCCCGCCCACCTCGTCCACCAGCATGGCCTCGAACACCGTCATGGCCGCACTGAGCTGCTGCGGGCTGGCCGCACCCGCCACAAACGCCCGCCAGCGCTCCTGCCGCGCGGCGCTGCCCCAGAAGCCGCGCGCGCTGAAGGCCTCAGCGGGCAGGCCCCGGTGCAGCGCCAACAGCTCGTCACGCAGCGCCTCCGCCTCGGCGGCGGCGGCGGCGTCGATGGCGGCGGCGGCGGCGGCGGCCTCGGCGGCGGCGGCATCGCCGTCGACATCCATCGCCTCCGGCGCGACGGAGCCCTGGCGGGCGGCGGCGGCGGCGGCGCCGCCGCCGCCGCGGCCGCGGGGCGGCAGCGTGACGGCGGGCAGCAGCAGCGCGGGCGGCGGCGGTGGCGCGACGGGCTCGGTCTTCACGTCCGCGGCCTCCTCGGTCTTGGGGGCGGCGGTGGCGGCGGCGCCGTCCTTCTGCGCCTCGGCTGCGCCCGGCTCCGCCTTGACCTCGGCAGCAGCGGCCGCGCCGGCGGTGGCGGCGGCCTTGCCCTTCTTGCTGCCGCCGTCCTTGGCATCCGCCGTGGCGGCGGCGGCGGCGGAGGCCATGCGGTCGCGCACCCGCAGCAGGGCGGCGCGCAGGGGGCCCTCGCGCATGCCCTGCGGCGCAAGGGGGGGGCCGCAAGGAGGGCGAAACACACACAGGAGGCGGCTGTGTTTTGCGTGTGCTCTTTAACACAGGGGCGGGCCACACACCACCGCTGCACGGACGCCCGCCCCAGGCCAAATGCAGATACGGTATTCGTACTGGGCACACTGTACGGTGTACCTGCCCCCACTGCCCCCGCCCCACCCATCCCCTTCCCCTCCTCCTAAGCATAGGCCACGCCCCACTCCTCGCTCTCGTGCATTGAGTTCGGTAAACTTTGGCCTGGTACCTACAACCCCCAAACCCAGCCACCCACCCACCCCACACGCACCCAGCCCGCCCCCAGCTCACCTTGGGGTGCAGCCAGCCGATGAGGGCGTTGAGCGGCTCCGCGGCCGCGAACAGGCCCCACGACACACCGCCCGCCGCGTCGCTGCCGATGGACACGATCTTGGGCCGCGGCCGCTCCCGCGGCAGCCCCCACTCGTCCAGCTCCGGCTCCGGCTGCTGCTCCGGCGCAGCCGCCGCCGCCGCCGCGTCAGCAACGGCCGCGCCTGCGGCGGTGCCTCCTGCGCCTGCGGCGGCGGCCTTGCCCTGCTCCGCCTGCTGCTTGCGCCTCTTGTCCGCCTCCTCCTCCCTTTGCGCTGCCAGCCAGCGCGCCTTGAAGGCCTCCTCGCTGCGCATGTCCTCGCGCGTGGCCAGGCCTGTGAGGGGGTGGTGTGTGTGTGCGTGTGTTTGTGTTTGTTAGTTAGAAACAAAGAAACGCAGCCCGAAACGAAGTGCGTGCGTGTATGTGTGTGAGCATGTGCGAGTGTGCGAGTGTTGAGGCGTGAGTGCCCGGGGCGAGAGGGCTACACGCCACAGCAGGAGCAAGTACCCGCATGCACTGTTGGTGTGGGGCTGTGCGGGCGTTGTGACGCAAGGGGTGCCGTGAATACTCCCTCCTTGAAACCGGACGAACGCGCGCAAATACGCACTAGGGGCACACACACACACACACACACACACACACACACACACACACACACACACACACACACGCACGCACGCACACACGCACCCGGCGGCCGCTCCTCCACCAGCACGACACCGGGCTGCCCACCCGCACTCAGGCAGTCGGCGCCCAGCCACCAGTACCTGCGGAAGCAGGGGGAGGGGGAGGAGGAGGAGGAGGCGGGCGGGGGTGCGTTTGGAATGTTGCAGGAGTGCCCCCGGCGGCGCCGTCGCCACGCTGTCCCCCCCCGTGTACCTTTGTACCTGGCTCCGATTTCATTTCGTATACTTAATGCATGTACCCCCCCGCTTATGCAGCTGCAGTTCTCCTTGCCGTGCGACTGTTTCCTTACGGGATTGGTTCAACGTTACCCCCCCTCCCCCTGGAGCTGGAGCTCGAGCTGGGGCCGGGCGCTGGTCGACATCGTCGGTAATGCTTGATGTTCCGCAAGATGGTCTACCGTCTACCACTTCCTTAGTCATGAATGTAACCCCCACACACAAACACCCCGCCCCCTGCACACATACACACTCTCTCTCCCTGTCCTCGCGGCCACCCGCACCTGTCGGGGTCCTCCCCCCCAGCGCCCACCCACCCACACCGCCACACACCCACCTGGAGCCGTGGCGGTCCTCGCCCAGCGCCTCCTGCCGTACCACCAGCCCCTCAACCTGCGGGGGGCGAGCCCGTGCGCGTGTGTGTGTAAGAGGGTTACATGCATTAAGTTTACGAAGTGAAGTCGTAGCCAGGTACAAAGGGTGTGGGAAAAAACACAGCGGGCACACAGGGTCAGCCGTGCGCGCAGCTGATTGATTATCTTCAACGTCGCGTCGTCTGGGCGTGCTTTCGTTTCCATTTTTTAACACCCCCATGGGCGCCAAGCCACGCCACGCCCTGCGCAGCCCTAGCTGTTCGTGCCTGCGACTGTCGCCCCACCCTCGTCCCAGCCCCCCAGCCCCCACACAACCCCACCCCGCCCCCGGCCCCCCCCACACACACCCGCCCCGCCCCCCACCTGCGCCTCCAGCTCCATGAGGCGGCGCAGCTCCGGCTCGGGCAGCACCGACAGGTCCGTGGGCTTGCGCCAGCTGGACCGAGACCTGCCGCCGCCGCCGCCGCCGCCTGGGATGCAGGGCGCATGCGGTACAAACGGTACACACGGGGGGATAACATAAATACACACACATGCACAAACATGAATGTTTGTCCTTTCCCTTGCCTTGGCGCAGACGCAAGCGTGACTGTCCTTCCGATTGCGTTGCTCCCTAAGACGCAGTGCTGATGCGCGTATTTGCACAAAGGGGTTCATGCGGTTTTGCAACGCAGGAGTAAGCACCATTACCAAACTAACATTCCTAATGAGCCCGCCGCCGCCGCACCTGCGCCCTCCTTGCCGCCCGCCTCGTCTTCACCGCCCTCCACACCCGCCTCCGCCTCCGCCTGCTCCTTAGCCGGCTCGGCGGTGGCGGCGGCAGTAGCGGCAGCGCCCTTCTTGCCCTTGGCGCCGCCCTTGCCCTTCTTTGCAGCCGCCGCGGCCTCAGCCGCCGCCTTCTTGGCAGCCTCCTCTGCCTCTTTGGCAGCAGCCGCCGCCGCGGCCGCCGCCGCCTCCTTTGCCGCCGCGGCCTCCTTCGCTGCTGCCTCCTTTGCAGCCTTGCCCTTGGGGGCAGCGCCGGCCTTGCCACCACCAGCCGCCGGCTTGGCCGCCTCCTCCGGCTTCGCAGGCGCCGGCGCCGCGGCCCCCGCCGCCTTGCCGGCAGCAGCGCCCTTTTTGCCCTTGGCGCCGCCCTTGGTGGTTGCGGCGGCCTTGGCCTCCGCAGCAGCGGCGGCGGCGGCGTTCTCCTTGTTGCTGTCGGCGGCCGCCGCCGCCGCGGCCTTGGCTGCGGCCTCCTTCTCAGCCGCCGCCTTCTTGGCCGCCGCCTGCTCCTCCTGCAGCCGCCAACGAACGCGACACACCAACATGTCAAAATCAGACACGTTCAGGACAAACGGCCCGCGCAACGCGGCCCTATCGATCAAGTGGATTCCCTCCTCTGTCCCAACACACCCGCAGCACACAGAGCACCCGTCCCTTCCCTGAACCTTCTGATGATGATGGGCCTTCTCATTGGGCCCGGGCACATAACTCCCCCTCCTCCTAAGCATAGGCCACGCTCTCCTCCTCGCTCTCTTGCATCGGGCTCGCTTTTGGTTGCGCTGGTATCTACAACCCCTCCCTCTCCGCCTCCCCCCCTTCCCCCTGCCCCTCCGCCCCCCCGCCCCCCCCCCCCACACACCTGTATCTGCCGCGCCTTAGACCGTATGGCCAGCGCCTCCACCCGCGCCCGCTTGCGCTCCTCCACCACCTCCTCCAGCCGCCGCCGCAGCGCGTTGGTGTCCATGGCCAGATCACACAGCGCCGCCAGCAGCGCCAGCCGCTGACCCGGAGCCCAGCCGCCGCCGGAGGGGGAGGAGGAGGAGGGGGAAGAGGGGGAGGTGGGGGAGGAGGAGGAGGTGGAGGCGGGGGAGGGCGGGCAGCAGGGGGCGCCGGTGTTGTAGTCGTAGTTGCCAAGCAGGTGCGCCAGGCGCAGCAGGCCTGTGGGGCAGGCGGGGAGGGGGTTACATTCATGATTAATTAGGGGGCGGGGACGGGGCGGGGAGGTGGTGGAGAGCAGGTGGGGAGGTGTGTGATGCGGGGTGGGAGGGTAGGTGGGTGGGGAGACGGGAGGGGAGGTGGGAGGGGAGGTTTGTGATGCGGGGGAGGGAGTAGGTGTGCAGGTGGGGAGCAGCACACCGCTATCTCGCCTAGCACTGACGCCTCAACACTCGGGAATGGGTGGGGAATAGGTGTGCAGGTGTGGAGATGCACAGGTGTGGGATGCGGGGGAGGGAGGTGGAGGCAGCGCATGCAGCACAGACAACAACAGGGCTTTTCGCCCAGGTCGCCAGCACCACCACACCACCACACCACCCGCCGCCACCCCTCACCCGCGATCTCCTGCAGTCCGGGACGGCTGTGTGCGCGCAGCGTCACGCGCGGCCCCTCCGGCACGTCCGCGGGCAGCCACAGCGGCCCCTCACCGCCGCCACCCGCCGCCGCCGCCGCCTTCTTCTGAGCAGCCGCCACCGCCGGCACCACCACCGCGCCGGCGGCGCCGCCGGCGCCAACGGCGCCGCCGCCGGCGCCGCCGCCGCCACGGCCGCGTCCGTGCAGCTCCGCGACTACGTGGCTGTGGCTGTGGCAGTGCTGGAAGGCGGGGGAGCTGGGCAGGCGGGCGGCGGCGGCGGCGGCGGCTGTAGCAGCCTTGTCGGCGGCGGCGGCGGCGGCGGCGGCGCGTGGCGTGCCGGCGGCGTCCACGTCCGCCTCCTCCTCGTCCTCGTCCTCATCGCCGTCCGCCTGTGCGGGTGCGAGGGTGGGAGGGTGGGAGAACAGGCGCGGCATTTGCGTGTCAGTGTGTGGGTATGACACGTGGCCCCCTTCATCCGGCTCCTCCACCACCCGACCAGCTGTGCCTACCTCCCACCCTCTCCCATCCGCCATATGTCCCCGCCCTCCCCCCTTCTCCCCCCTCTTCCTCCGCCTCCGCTACCGCACCCCGCATCAACCACCCGCCCCGCCTTCGCCCCTCCCTCCTCCACAACCCCCCCAGTGCATCCTGTACCGCTTTTCCAACATCCTTGCAACCCCCCCTCTCGTCTTATTTAACATGCATGGAACCCCCCCCCCCCCCACACACACACGCACCTTGCCGGCCGCGCGGCCGCCGCCGCCCCGCTGCTGCTGCTGCTGCGGGCCCCTGCCCGCGGCGCTGCAGGCGGCGCAGACCCAGGCCCCCTCCGGCACCTCCAGCAGCGGCGGCTCCACGCAGTAGCAGTGGTACTCGCCGTCGCAACCGTCGCACAGCAGCAGCCGGCCGCGGTCGCCGTCCAGCCAGCACACCCTGGGGGGAAGGGAGGGAGCATGGAGGGGAAGGGAGAGGGGGAGGGGGAGGGGGTGGGTGGGAGCGTGGGAGGGGGAGGGTGGGAGGGGAGGGAGAGTGGGAGGGGTGGAGTGGGAGTGGGAGTGGGAGGGTAATGGGATAGGAGGGGAGGGGTTGCACGGATGTTTGGTAAGGGCGGCACAGGATGCAACGAGGACTGGGATGGGAGGGAGGGCGGAGGGGAGGGAGATGGGAGTGAGGGGTGGGCGTTGTGGGAGGGTTCACGAGGTGTGGCCGTCCATGACAGAGCGGGTCGCAACACGTCCAGATACAAAAGGTACGGCGGTGTGGAAGCGGTACGACGGGGAAATGAAACGTAGGCGCCGCACCTGCAGCCGTCGCGTGGGTTGAACATGCGTGTGGCATCGTTCAGTCCCACGGCGTCCTCCTCCTCCTCCTCCTCCGCCTCGTCCTCCGCCGCCGCCTCCTCGGCCTTCCTGCGGCCGCCGCCGCGCCTGCCGCCGCGGGAGCGGCCGCCGCCGCCGCTGCCCTTCCGGCCCTTGCCTGCGCCCTTCTTCTTATCACCCTTGCCGCCCTCCCTGCCCTCGCCCTCCTTGCCCTCGTGCTCCGCGTCCTTCATCTCCGCGTCCTCGCCCTCCGCCTCCGCCTCCGCCTCCGCGCCGGCCTCCGGCGGCGCCTCCGACTGCTGTCGGGAGGCCGCCGGCGGCGCCGCCCCCGGCCCCTGGGGCGGCGGCGGCAGCGCCAGCGCGGTGTCCTTGTGCCGCAGCAGCTCATCCAGCTTGCGCTCCGCCGCGTCCGCCAGACCGGGGTCCGCGTCCTGTGATTGCGTGTGTGTGTGTGTGTGATTGTGTGTGATTGTGTGTGATTGTGTGTGATTGTGTGTGTGTGTGTGTGTGTGATTGTGATTGTGTGTGTGTGATTGTGTGATTGTGTGTGATTGTGGGATATGTGTGTGTGTGTGTAATTGTGTGCGTAGGATGTACGGTGTACTGCAAATGTGTACAGCGGAAGAAAAGTCCGGGTATGCACCGTGGGGGTAGCTGCCCAGGCGTGCAAGCGCCTGACTTGGTGGCTGTCACCCCCCGCCCCGCCCCCCCGCCCCCGACTCGCACGGCCGTAACTCTGCATCCCGTACACTGTCCTACGCGTGTTGTTCTTCCTTGCGCGCTCTAAACGCTGCGGCGCCCGCGCACCTCGTGTCCGGGGATGTCCGCCTTTCGCCGCCCCAGCGCCTGCCGCCACAGCCGCAGCGCCGCCCGCACGTCCGCCACCAGGCCGCCCAGCCAGTCGTCTGAAGCGGGGGTGATAGACAGTGGTGGACAGTGGTGGTGGGTGTCAGGTGGGGGTCGGGTGGGTGTCAGGTGGGTGTCAGGTGGTGTCAGGTGGGGTCCAGGTGATGTTGGGGGCCGCAGGCACATCCCGACACACACACAAACACACACACACACACGGTACTTCATACGCAAATCAATGCCCTTCCCTTGCCTTTCCACCCCTCCTCCCAAACACCACACCCTCCCACCCCCACAAACACCCACCCACACCCATCCCCACAACCCCCCACACACAACCCCACAACCCCCAAAATCCACACCCACCCGCCCCCTGCCTACCCGTGGCCTGGTACAGCCCCGCATCCAGCCGCGCCGCCACCATGTGCAGGTCCAGCCCCCGCGGCGCCTTCACCGCCTCCGCAAACTCCGGCGCGTAGAAGCCCAGCGCGCCGCAGCGCTGGCCGCCGGCGGCGCCGCCGCCGCTGCCGCCTCCGGCCTCGCCGTCCGGGGCGTCCAGGGTGAGCAGCGCGTGGAGCAGGCGGCGGCCGCGGCGGACCTGGCCCTCGCCGTCGATTTGCTGTGGGGACGAGGGGAGAAGGACGGGGTTGTATAATACTGAGCCCAAAGTAAGGAACGAAGCGGAGGACAGGCAGAGGGGAGGGCGGGTGAGGAGCTGGAGCCGCAAGAGAACAAGAGGACCGCCGGCCCGTGCCCGCACAACCCCTCCCACACACCCTCGTACCCGTACACATTATTACACAGACACACACAATCGTATGTTCTTCCCTTGTGCTCCCTTCTACACACTACACACACACACACACACACACACACACAACCCCGTCCCCCCCCCACCTGCAGCCCGAAGCCCTGCGTGTCGCCCGCCACCAGCCGCTCCGCCGCGGCGCGCGCGCGGGCGTCGTCGGCGGCCAGCAGCGCGTCGGCGGCCCAGGCGCTGTGGGGGCAGGGGTGGTGGTGGTGGTGGTGAGGGGTGGTGTTGGTGGTGGGTGGTGGTGGGTGGTGGTGGTGGTGGTGGTGGTGCCGTGACCAACGAGCCCAACTCATACTGTATGTGCCACAGAAGCCCGCTCGCCCGCCCAACGCATTTGCGGTGCCCGCCGCCCCTCCCCCCACAACAAAACATACAACATCAACGTCAAATGAGGCACAGTAGCACGACAGTAGACAACGTGAGTGGACACCAAAGTAGGAGTTCACCTGGATGCGTGCGGCAGCAGCGCAATGCGCGACAGCAGGTGCGGGAAGTTGAGACCCGCCAGCAGGTAGTGCTGCCAGTCCTGTGATGAGGGGGGGAGCGGGAGAGGGAGGAGGACGCGTTTTTATTTGATTTGCAGCGGAGAAGGGAGGCGCATAGCGACAGCGGAGGGCTGAAGCGGACGGTCCTTTGTTACGGTGCTTACGATCCTGAAGTTGCCCTACGGCACTTCCAGCCCCTAAACCAATGAACTACCCCTTCCTCGCTCCACCCCCCGCCGCTTCCCCCGCCCCCATCCCTCCACCGCCGGCTCCAGGTTGGCAGCTGCCCCGGCAGGCCCCTTCCCCATGGTGCCTTCCACACTTCCACACACATACACACATATACACACTTACACACACTTACACACACGCACGCTCCCACAGCCCCAATCCCTCCCCCCGCTCTCCCCCGCCACTCCTCACCGCCGGCTCCAGGTTGGCCAGCTGCCCCGGCAGGCCCAGGCTCTTGAGCGCCGCCGAGCGCGGCTCGCTGGTGGACAGGTAGCGCGCGGCGGCGGCGGCGGCCAGGTAGCGCCGTGCCGCCTCGGGCCAGGTGGCGGCGGTGAGGGCGGGCGCGGCGGAGGACAGGTCGCGGCCCTGGGGGGGGGGGGGGGCGGGAGCAGGGGGCAGCAGGAGGAAGAGGAAGAGGAAAGAGTGCAAGCATGGCTTAGTGAAGCATGGCTTAGTAAAGCATGGCTCAGTAAAGCATGGCTTAGTGAAACATGGCTGAGTTCAACGGAGTGAATAGATGGAACAGCGGAGCGGAGGCGGGTATGAAAAGGCGTGTTTGAGCAGCAAACAGTGCACGTGCAGCTGCGAGTCCTGCTTCCAGTCAGCGCCACAGCCCATCACCAGCCTTTCCCTGCGCCTCCCGGCCCCTCCCTGCGCCTCTCCTTACACCTATTGATGACCGCCTAACCCTGCCTGCCGCCCCCTGCTTCCGCCTTCTCCCTCTCCCGTCGCCCCCTCCCTCCCCCCCCTCACCCGCAGCGTGCTGGTCTCCTCCACAAAGTGCAACAGCTCGTCCAGCGCCTCGCCCACCAGCAGCCGGACCTGGGGGCGGGGGGCGGAGTGAGGAGGTTACATTCATGATTACTACTTAAGAAGAAGCGGAGTTGTAGCCAGGCCAGGGGGGGCGAGTTATGTGGGGGAGCAGGAGGGAGGCGGCATGAGCGCGTGGAGCACCGGGCATGTGCAGTTGCAAGGTTGGCGTGGGGTTGCAAAGCAGTGCGGACAAGGTCCAGCGGTAGCAGCAATACAAATTCAATCACATGCCCTCTCCCTCTTCCCCTCCTCTCCCCCTCCTCTCCCCCTCCCCCTCCCCCCCTCGCAACTAACGCCTCTGCCTGCACTCCCGTTTTCGTTGGTTTTGGTTTAGTTTGGGCTGGTGTTTACAACCCCCCCTCTCTCGCTCCCTCTCTCTCTCCCTCTCTCTCTCCCTCTCTCTCTCCCTCTCCCTCTCCCTCTCCCTCTCCCTCTCCCTCTCCCCCCCAGCTCCCCCCCAGCTCCCCCCCAGCTCCCCACCAGCGCCAGGTGCAGCTCCTCGGACGCGCGGCGGGCGGCGGGCGGCAGGCGCGCGGGCGGCGCCGCCACCATGACCAGAAGGTCGGCCAGGCTGGGCACCTGCCGCGCCTCCAGCTCCAGAAGGGAGCTGTGGCAGGGGCAGTCACACCGGGACGGAGGGAGGGGGCATGAGGTGGTAGCCCCAACCCGCAAGCGAGGCACGGCAAGCCAATCGCAACGTGTTTGAGAATCATGCATGCAGTTTGCCAAAAGCAGTTGAAGCCCGAGCGGGGATACCCGCCTACCCTTGTGTCACGATTTCAAGTTGGAACGGAACTCGTCGCATGCGCGTGCGGCTAACACTTACCGGTGCTCCCACAGGAACTCGTACACGCCAACCAGCTGCTGCACCTGCTCGCACCGCAGCACACCGCCACCCGCAACACCACCAGCATCAGCAGCACCGGCGCCCGCCTGCGGCAGCACCAGCGCCGCCGCCCCCGGCGCCAGCTGCGCCTGCAGCGCCACGGCCGGCGGGAAGGCCAGCTCCAGTCGGGCGCCGGCGGGCGCGGGGAACTCGGCGCTCAGCAGCTCGCGCTCGTTCACCTGGGTAGGGGGTGTTACATGCATGATTATGTAAGAAGTGAAGAGAGGGGGTGGGGGGGGATTGCAAGGATTGGTACAGAGAAGTGTAGCGAAGTAGCGAAGTAGACAGCAGGTGTGGTGTTGCGCGGGGAGGGGGTTACATGCATGATAAATCAAGAAGTGAAGAGAGGGGGTGCGGGGGGCGGCGGAGAGGGGAGGGGTTGCAAGGTTAAGAATTGGGAACAGGATACCAGGGGAGGGAAGGCGACAGGAGTGGAGGGTCCAGGTGCGGAGAGAGGATGGTGAGGAGGGAAGCTTGGAGAGAGAGGAGACGTCACGCGCACAGTGCCGGTCAGCTGTGCATGCTTGTGGGCGCTCTCCTGGCACAGGGACACGCGCAAGTGCAACCGCCACTAATTTTCGCCACAACCCGCAAGGCATCCACTTCAGCAAGGCATCCGTTGCAACACACCTGGTCCTTGGCGAGCGACGGCGCGGCCGCCTCGGCGGCCTCCTCCGCGGCCGTGGCCTCAGCGGCGGCGGCCTCCGCCTGTAGCGACATTTTGGGTTTGCACGTGCACACAATGCACGTACACACAAGGACAGGCGTGGTCACGGACGTGTACACGTGGACCCAAACGAGGGTGCCCATTTCCTGCGCCACGCCACAGGCCAGCCTCCTCTCCCTCCTCCTCCGACTGCTCCCCTTCAGCCGCCTCCTCCTTTCCTTTGCCTCCCCCCCTCCGCCTCTCACCTCCTTGTCCAGCTTCTTCTTTTTCTTGGCCGGCTTCTTGGCCCCCGCCTCGCCCTCCTTGCCGGCCGCCTCGCCCTCGGCCTTGGGCGCCTTGGGCTTCTTCTCCTTCTTGGGCTTGGGCTCCTTGGGCTCCTGCGAGGGCGCGAGTGAGTGGGCGCGGGTGCGAGGGTGTGAGTGCGAGGGCGCGAGTGGGGAGGGTGCGAACGAGAAGTTGCGAGTGAAAGAGTGCGAGGGAGAGGGCGAGGGCCGGGCAGCCAGGGTCTCAGCAGGGGGGCTCCGCAGGGGAGGCGTGGCCCAGGCAGAGCCTCCGACGGCGGCAGGCCACAGGCAGGCCAGGCAGGCGAGGGCCCAGCCCTGCCCCATGCCTGATCGATGCCCGTTCATATCCCCTGGCTCTCTAGGGCAGGCTTTGTGTCCTGCAACACGCCTGATTTCATCCTTAACCCACTTTAATATACTCAACTGCCCAGCAACCGCGCCCCGCCCGCCTGCGCCCACCTTGGGCTTCTTCTCCTTCTTGGCGCTCTCGCCGCCGCCCGCCGCCCCCTGCTCGGCGCGCTCCTTCTCCGCCTTCTCGCGGTCGCGCTCACGCCGCCGCGCCGCCGCGCGGTCGCTCTTGTCCATGGCCTTGATCTGTGTGCGGTGCGGTGGTTTGTGTGGTTTGTTTTGTGGAGGGAAAGTGCGCGTTTGTGCGTTTGACACGGTAGTTAGCTCCGCATTGCAGGTGGCGCGCGGTGCGTCATGCATTCGAAGTTGGCTACAAAACAAAGTTGGCTACAAAAAAGTTGGCTACAAAACAAAGTTGGCTACAGACACTAGTCGCCTAGTCGGGCACGCAGCCGTACAACGCGCTGACGCACGCCGAAATGCAGTACGGCAGTCGCCGCATTCCCCGCCAACAGCAATCCCAATTTGTTCCACCGCAGCTGCTCGCTCGCAACACTCGCTTTCAGCTCGCTGCCAGCATCTCGCTCTCTCTATCTCTCACCATCTTGGCTCGCTCCTCCTCGTCTGGCTCCGCCATGACCAGCGACACGCGGTCCACCAGCCGCTCCAGCACGCCGCGGACCTGGGGGTCACATTCATGATAATGTAAGCGTGTACGGTAAGCGTAGCCAGGGGGCCGAGGGTGGTTGTGGATGGTTGTTCATGGGGTGTGCGCGTGTGTAAAGTCTGAGCTAGAGCACAAGGAGGAACAGGCAGAGCGTGGTTGTGGATGGTGTTTGGAATAGCACGAGATAGGGAACACGGTGGTTGTTAATGGTGTGCGCGCGTGTGCGGTGGCCGGTGCACACTGCTGTTGGCAGCTACCCAAGGGTGGCTGCAGGCACACGGCAGCGGTGTGACACCCCTAAGTTGAGGCCGCGCCTCCCTCTCATCTCTCACCTCCCTCACATCCCGCACCTCCCTCGCCCCCTAGTCCCCACCCCTTCCCCACCCCTTCCCCGCCCTCACCTCCAACTCGTCACGTGTGAGGCGGCCGCCCTTGCCGCTGCCGCCCTCGCCCGCCGTGCTGCGCCGCGGCGCCTTCTCCTTTTTCGCGCTCTCGCCGCCCTCCTTGACCTCCTTCTTCTCACCCTTGCTGCCGCCCTTCTTCTTCTCGCCCTTGCCGCCGGCCTCCTCCTTCTTGTCGCCCTCCTTAGCTGCCTTCTTGCTCTTCTTCGCCGACCCCGGCCCCTCGCCCGGCTTGAGGAACGCCTCTATGCTGGTCTGCTTGCCCTTGCCGCTCTTGCCGCCCGCCTCCTTGTCACCGGCAGCGCTGCGGCCGGAGGCCGCCGCGAACGCCGCGCCGCGCCGCGCGCCGATGGCGCGCGCCTCCTGTACCCAGGTGTTGCGCTGCTGCACGTACTGGTAGGCGGCGCAGCCGTCCGCGACGCCGGGCAGCGCCTCCAGCATCTGCAGCACGTGCACGTCACCAAGGCCGAACAGGTCGATGCCCCAGTGCTTGGTGGCCTGCACCGGCGGCTGGGCGGCCAGCGCACGATGCAGCGGCGTCGGCTCCTTGGCGGCGGCGGCCTTGGCAGCCGAGCCGCCGGCGGCCTTCTTGGGCGGCGGCTTGCAGGCGGCGATGGCGGCGGCCGACTGCGCCGCAACGGCCGTCCACACGGCCTCGGGGCTGGCGCCCGAGGCCAGCTGCAGCGGCAGGTCCAGATCCGGCAGCGCCGCCGCGGGCGTGTCCTTCGCCGTGTCCTTGCCGCCCTCCTTGGCGCCCTCCTTGTCGCCCTCCTGCTCCTCCTCCTCAGCGTCATCCGCCTTGGCGGCGGAAGCGGAGGCAGAAACAGCAGCAGGGGCGTCGGGGTTGCGGTCCAGCAGCACCACGAAGACGGGCAGGTCGGACTCGGCGGCGCCAGCGCGGATCTCGGAGAGGTAGCGGTACGGCGGCGGCGGGGGCGGCGGCGGCGGCGGCGCGGCGGGCTCCGCCGCCGCCTTCTTGTCCTTGCCGGCCTCCTTCTTGTCCTTGCCCTCCTTCGCTTCCGTATCCTCCATCTCGATATTGCCGTCGCCCTTCGCCTCCTTCTTGTCCTCCTTGCCACCCTCCTCCTTCTCGCCCCCCTCCTTGTCGCCCTCCTTGTCCTTCTTGGGCGGCCGCTTGCGCGGCGGCGGCGGCGGCGGCGGAACCCAGGCGGCGCGGTAGCCCACCGGCCATAGGCAGGTCTCCGTCACGTAGCCGGGCGCGTCGCGGATGGAGCCCAGGGCCAGCACCGTCACGCCTGTGTGTGTGTGTGTGTGTGTGTGTGTGTGTGTGTGTGTGTGTGTGTGTGTGTGTTAAAAGAGCACAAGAAAACACATAGCACAAAGACAGTGTATGCGATGCAGCAAAGCGACTGTGTGTGTGTGTGTGTATGTATGTGTGCGGGGCACAGGGTGATGAAGAGGGGGCGGCTCAGGCGCGCAGGCGCGCGTGCAGGGCTCCCATACACCCACCCACCAGGCAGCAACCCCGCACATGGCCCATCGCCCATCTTACCCGCCCCGCCCCCGGTTTCTCGGACTCAGCTTCCTCAAAGTGCTTCGACCGCCCAACCGCAACCGCTCCAAAAGCACCACACGCCCACCCTGCGCACCTTTGTCGGTCTTGAAGGGCGGCTTGAGCGCCAGCTTGGCTGCCTGCTCCGCCGCCTTCTTGGCAGCTTCCGGCCGGCTAATGTCCGGCTTGGGCTTGGGCTTGGCGGGCGTGGAGGGAGCGGACTTGCCGCCGTCCTTGTCCTTCGCCTCCTTGTCCTTCGCCTCCTTGTCCTTGTCCTCCTTGTTCTTGTCCTCCTTGTCCGTCCTCTTCTTCTTCTTCTTGGCACCGCCCTCGGCCTTCTTCTCCGCCTCGCCGGCCTCCTTGCCGGCGTCGTCCTCGCCGGCGCCGGCCTCGCCTTCGGCGGGCCGCTTCTTGGACTGCGGTGGGTGGGGCGTGGTTGGCAGTGGCAGAAAGGAGCAGCAGACAAGACGCAGCAGTGGGCATTCAGCAGAACCAAAGCAGAACCCTGCTGGGCCTGTCCACGCCCTGCCACTTCGACCCGCCCCGCTCCACCCCGCCCCAACCGGCCCCGCTACTTTCCTGTGCTGTGCTGCGCTGTGCCAGCCGCGGCTCCTTCACTGCCCCCTCCTTATAGGCGACAACCCGTGGCCCCGGACCCCCGCCAACAAACTATGGACGGGCGCGCACCCGCTCTGTTTCCATTTCACGCACCTTGGCGGCGGTGCTCTTCTTGGCCGAGCCGCCCGCAGCACCAGCACCAGCAGCAGCACCAGCGGCGCCGCCGGCATCGCCCGCGGCCTTCTTTGCCGCCTCATCAATGCCCAACAGTCGGAACACATCCGCCTTGGAGCTGCGGGGTCGCGGGGTTTGCGTTCGTGATTGATTGTGGGGACAGGCGGGGCAGTGATGGGGCGAGTGTGCACACACGCATCCGAGGTGCCAACCAGCTATCGCAAAACAGCAAGCGCCTTCGTCCCTTCGTCGTCAGACACTAACGGCGCTGCGATCAGCCGGCTGCACCAGGGGCACACAACTGGCAGCGGCCCCGATCCCACGCATAGGCCACGCTCTCCACCTCGACCTTTTCTGCATCGGGTTCGGCTTCGTTTGGGCTGGTATCTACAACGCACCCAAAGTCACCCGCCCAGCCTCGTGCCCGCGGGCGCAGCTTGTTCCGGTGCGCCGCACGCGGTCCCCAACACCCGAGTCCCTGCCCCGCCCTGTCCAGCCCCACCCTTGCCCCTCCGCTTGGCCCAGCCCCCGCTTTGCGCCCTCCTCACCAGAGCATGCGGCCCTGCCCAGCCCCCGCTTTGCGCCCTCCTCACCAGAGCATGCGGCCCTGCCCAGCCCCCGCTTCACCCCCTCCTCACCGAAGCATGCGGCCCTGCCCAGCCCCCGCTTTGCGCCCTCCTCACCGAAGCATGCGGCCCTGCCCAGCCCCCGCTTCGCGCCCTCCTCACCGGAGCATGCGGCCCTCGGCGGTCCTGTAGTAGTAGTCGCGGCCGCCCTTGCTCTTGGTGTCCGCGCCCACACGCTCCTTGACAACCACCTCCCAGCCATCGGGCACGGTGCCGCCTGCGCGAGGGGGCGTTGGTTGGGTTGTAGATACCAGCCCAAACTAAACCAAACCCAATGTAATAGAGCGAGGAGGAGAGAGTGGCACGCGACAGGGCGCGTCAGGCAGGCGTTGGTTGGGCGGGGTCGGGCGGCACGGTCACGGCCAGCGCCTGCGCTGGAGTCGAACGCTTGCGGTGCCGAACAACCCAGCCGCCCCACCCTGCCCCGCCCCGCCCCACCCCGCCCAGCCCAGCTGCTGGCTTGCCAGGCACAGTACGCCTAGCCGGGCTTAGCGACAATACAGGCGCACGACAAAAACACACACACACACGCAACCACACGCAACCACAGACGCACGCCCACAGCCGCCGCCGCCGCCATTGCACACCCACCGAGCTCCGCCACCGCCTTCTTGAGCCGCTCCAGGGCCGCCGCATCGGTCCACTGCGGCCGCTCCACCGGCGGCTTCTTGGCACTGCCGCCGCCAGGGCTCTTGGCGTCGCTCGCGCCGTTCGCGTCGGCGCCGGCTTCGGCCTTCTCCTTGCCCTTGTCCTGCTCCTTGTCCTTGTCCTTGTCGGCCTCCTTCGGTTTGTCGGCCTCCTTGGACTTGTCGGCGGCGGGCTTCTTGGCGGATTCGGACTTGGGCTTTTTCTCCTTCTTTTCCTTGGCCTCGTTCTTTGCGGCCTCCTTGGCCGGCACCTCCGCAGCAGCAGAAGTAGAAGCACCAGCGTCCTTGTCCTTCTCCTTGTCCTTGGCTTCCTTGTCCTTCTTAGCCGAGCTGCTGCCCTTGCGCTTCTTAGTGCTTCCCTCCTCCTTCTGCGTGTCCTTCTCCTTTTCCGCCTCCTTCTCGCCCTCCTCCTTCACATCCTCGCCTTCATCGTCCGCGTCCTTCTTGTCAGCTGCAGCTGCAGCCGCCGCCGCCGCCGCTGCCTTAACACTCTTGCCCTTCGTGCCCTTGGCAGAGGGCGTGGCGGCAGCGGCAGCATCGCCAGCCTCCTCGCCAGCGTCCGTCTTCTGCTTCTTACGACTGCCACTGCCGCCGCCGCCCTTCTTGCGGTCCTTACTGGCAGTGCCAGGGGCCTCGTCGCCGGCCTTCTTGCCTGCCGGCGTGGCCGCAGCGGCGCCAGCGGCACCGACCTCCTCCCCAGCGTCATCAGCACCCTCCTTGTCCGGCTGCTGCTGCTGCTTTGGATCCGAATCCACGTCCATGGCCGTAGCAGCCGTCTCGTCCGGACTGAGGTGGTGGACGGACGGGGTGGAGGCGTGCTGCGGGTTTTGGCTTAGCAGCTGCTGCTGCTGCGGCGGCGAGGCAGTGGACATAGCATCGCGCTAGCGTGGTGCGGCGTGCGGTTGCTGCGGGGCTGGGGGCTGGGGCTCCGTCGCCTGAGGAACGGACAGATGCGGGCAGGGAAAAAGCACGGGTTGGCGGGGATGGCTGCATGCCCAGGGCCAGAGTCTGAGAGATACAGAGGATTGAAGCACGTGTAGTGATACAGGATGGGGCGATCAGGCAGGTTGCAAGAGGGTACGGGCTGTGTGCAAGGGCTGGCGGGCAACACGCGCATCGCTGCACGCTAGCGGCCGCGTGTGCAGAGCGTGCTGTGGCGTGCTGAGGTATCAGAAATGTGGAAAAGGGGGCGGGGACACTGGGGAAATGATGCGAGTGCACGGCACATGGAAGCGCACACGCGCCCTGACCGTAAACCGGCCCCAGCGCCGAAACTGCCGCCCTTCCCGCACGCGCTTGCCCTTACGCTCCTCCGCCGCGGCTGCTGATGCAAGCTAGGTACAGGCCATGAGGCTAGGACTACGGGTTTGGGTGGGGGCGGCGGGGAAAGTCGGGGGAAAGAGGCGCGCGTGCCACCCGCACGGCCCCCGGGCCTCGCCAGGCCGGCCCCCTCCAGGCGAGCCCGAGCCCGGGCTGGCCGAGCTGCGAGCTGCACGCGCCGCCTCGCACGTCAGGACCCGCACCGCCCGGGGCGAAGCCGAGCGCCCCAAAGACACGCATGAAACAACTTTCGATACTGAGGCGCGGCTGTTAGGCAAGCAGGCGCCGGCCGCAGCGGCAGCCAGGGCGGACACAACCACGAGCGCGACCTCTAGGGCGCCCCGTCCTAGGCCCCGCAGTCTCGAACCGTGTTCGTGCCTGCTGCCCTCTTAATCTCAGCCTGCTGTATCGAGCGGCAAGAAATGCCCTGCCGGCAATGGTTCGGCCGCTTGAACTGGTTCGGAGGCTGGGCTTGAGCTTCGACCTGACCGACCATGCCATGGCTCTCCGTGCCTGGGGCTTTTCCTCTTCAAGCACCCCACGTCTACCCACGCTCCCGCGTGATATAATTGCTGTGATGAGCCAGGAGGCTGCTCGCGACTGAAAGGGTCACCTTATGTGTCTCCCGCGCAAGCCCTGCGCCAGCTCCAAGTCGCTTCCAGATTGGCCGCGGTGATAATAGAAGAGTAAGGAGAGTGTAAAAGACCTCCCTGGACCGTCAGATGTGTGTTTTAGTGGAACTCTTTTAAATGCAATTTCGATCGAGCTAAGTCGCTCTCTGTAGCCGTCCTCTACAGCCTCGAGCAGTCGCTCTGTAAGAGCGCTATGCGGACACAAAGCCAGAAGCGCGCTTGAGTGCTCGCGACGGGTTCATGGCGGGCAGGCGCATGATGCAACCGTCCAGCCCGTGCAACGTTTCCCCACGGCTTTCCGCCTCTGCCCCACGGCTTTCCACCTCTGCCCCAGCCAACGACTGTTGCAATGCAAAGCTTGGGGGGGGGGGGGGAAAGCGGTGTAGGTTGACTCAGTGCGGAACTGCCCATGATAACTGGCCGCCTGCAAGCTGGTTGCAAGCAGCTGCGACTTATGAGCAATTTTGCGCCATTATCTTGCATATTTCAGCTGGTATCAGAAATCTTGGGAATGGCATACCGCTTGTGGACGGTTAGGACCGACGAGTGAGACGGAGGGGGGGGCCGGGACAAGCGAGGGGGAAGCGTGCCGCTGACACGGTCCATTTTATAGTCTTAAGAAGTCAGCGCCCAAGCTATGTGGCTGTAGTACAAAATGGCTTATATGCTGCACCAATCAGGGCTGCAAGCCCAGCAGCGCGCAGGACCTGCTGCCCGGCGTTCTGCAAGTTTGCCTTTTGCGCTCGCCACGCCAAGCGCAACCCACATTCACCGTAGCGCAATTGCTTACCCAGTAGATCTTTGTCAATCACGCCTAGCAATGTCGGCCAACTCCTCGCCGCGCGCGCAGCGCATGGCGATGCTTGCGGCGTCCTCGGCGACGGCCCAGCAGGCTACCGAGCCTGCGGCCTCGACTGAGCCGTCCTACATCTGCACCTCGGTCACGGCTACAACCGTAGAGAGCTTCCTCGCTGAGATCCAGGAGGCTGCGGCGAGCGGCGTGGACATCATCGAGCTGCGCCTGGATTTCCTTACCGATTTCGACCCGGAGCAGCACCTGGAGAAAATCATCAAGGCGTGCCCGCTGCCCTACATCGTCACTTACCGGCCCGTCTGGGAGGGGTGAGCTGCCGGCAAACGGAGCGTGGCAAGCAGTGCGCATGGCGGGGGCGTGGCGGGGTGGGCAGGGGGCGCACACGCCGTTCAGGTGCGGCACGAGGCACCCGCACACAGGCGCGCCACCGGGGCCACCACGCCGCGACGCCGGCAGAACCACCGTGTTGCCCAGCGTTGCGTTGGCTGCTGGCGAAGCCGCGGGTGAAAGTCTGTACAAGGCACTGCAGGCTACAACATAGAGGCACGAGCACACGGGGTCAGTACCCGGACGGCGACGGCGCGACACACGCGCCGCACAGCGCTTCGGCCGCTGCCAGCAACCCTGCCCCGCCGCCCCAACCACCACCACCACCACCACCACCACCACCACCACCACCACCATCACCACCACCACCACCACCACCACCACCACCACCAGACTTGCGTGTCCATTGCCATCTAACCCTCACTCCACCCTGCACTCCACCCCCACTCCGCCCGCCACCACGCGCCCGCAGCGGCAAGTACGAGGGGCCGGAGCCGGAGCGGCTGGCGGTGCTCAAGATGGCGGCGCTGATGGGCGCGCCCTACGTGGACGTGGAGTTCAAGGCCTCGCCCTACTTCTTCGCGGGTGGGGCGGCGGCTGGGGAGGGGGCTAGAGAGGGGCCTGGGGAGGGGGCTGGGGCTAGGGCTGGGGCTGGGCGGGGGCGGGGGGGGGTTGTAGATACCAGCCCAAACTAAACCAAACCCAATGCAATAATACGAGGAGGAGAGCGTGGCAGGGCGTGGCCGATGCTTGACAACGGGGGGCTGGGGAGGCGGCTACCTCATCTCGTAGGGGGTTGCATGATATGGCGTAGTATGCCGAAGCCCGACGAGACAGGCCGCGACTGTTGAGGGATCGTTGGGGGGCATGGGGCCGTCGCGGGGGTGGGATGGGGTGGACAACAGGGGTGGGCAACCTGGTGGCTAGGGGTGTGAACCCGAGCAGGGAAGCTTCCGAAGGGAGGCAGGCGATGCTTTCCCCTGTCCCATCTAGTCGCACCCGTCCCAGTGTTGAGCACATGCCGGCTGCTCCACTCGCCATGGGCACTGCTACGTCTTACCGTCTCAAGCTCCTTGCTTGCCCATTGCGTAAGCCACCTTCTCACTCTCTCTCCCTCCCGCCCTCTCCTTCTCTCCTCTCCCTCAGACCCGCACGAGGTGCCGCTGAGCACCAAGGTCATCCTGTCCTACCACGACTTCAAACAGACACCCGACGCCGCCGTGCTGAACAAGTTGGCCACCGCCATGCGCCAGGTGCGAGGGTGTGTGTGTGTATGCGTGCATGCGTGGGTGTAGTGTGCGTGTTTATAAAGGGAAACGAGAGCCCGCCCAACGACGGCGCCGGAGTTACATGCCAGTATACCTACCTATGTACCGAGCGTCACATGAGGGCGTGTGTGTTTGGGCGTGTCATGGGGATTTAGGGTGTGGACAGCCCACGGCCAACCTGACCGGGACCCAAAACAAGCGGGTCGCTGTTGTGTTGTTGTCCTGACCAATCCCATGATGACTAGGACAATCGGGGGGGTGCGATGGGAGGGTTCACAAGGAGTAAACCCAACGTGCGCTGCCACCACCGCCGCTACCACCCCCACTTCGCCTGCGAGGTCTGGGTCTCGGTTTCGTTGGGAACGGGATCAACTCCTCCGCCCCTGCCTCCTCTCCCTCCTCTGGGTGGGGCCTCCTCCCCGCCGCGCCCCGCTCCCCCTCCCACTCCCCCACTTCTGCCTCCACCTCCACCTCCACTGCTCAATCCCCCTCCACCTCCCCTCCTGTACCGCTTTTCCAAGCATCCTTGTGCCCCCCCCCCTGCTGCTCCTCCCCCCTTCTGCCCCCTGCTGCTCCTCCCCCCTTCTGCCCAGGCGGGCGCCGACATTGTGAAGCTGGCGGCCATGGCCAACGACATCGGCGACGCGGCGCGCATGCTGGACCTGTTGAGGAACAAGGACGGTGAGAGGTGCAGGGGGAGGGGCAGGGGGAGAAGGAGGGGGAGGAGTGGCAGGGGGAGGAGGAGGAGGAGGAGGAGGAGGAGGAGGTTTAGGAGGAGAAGGAGGAGACGGAGGTTGGAGGAGGCGGAGAAGAGAGGTTGCGGACGTTGGAGGAGGCCCCACCCGCGGCGGTCGCCCTTACGCCCCAGCATATGCATCCCACGCGCGTCGTAGACAAAGTTTCAGGCCAAACCTCCTGCGCTCCCTGTGGGCTGGTTCTGGGTCTTATTTTTACTTGGCATGGATGATAAGACTACCCACCGGACACGCCCCTCCCACCTCACCACCACCGCCGCCACCCCGCCAGGCCCCATGATCGCGCTCTCCATGGGCGAGCGCGGCCAGATCGTGCGGCTGCTGGCGGCCAAGTACGGCGGCCACCTCACCTTCGCCGCCATGAGCCCCGAGCGCGCCTCGGCCCCTGGGCAGCCCGACATCGGCAGGCTGGCGGGGCTGTTCAACTACCGCAAGCAGGTGGGAGCGGGCGGGGGCCAGGGGAAGGGGAAGGGGGTCAACTCCGAACCAATCCCGTAAGGAAAGAGTTGCGCGGGGCGAGGGGCGGGTGTAGTGTGGGTAAGCTTGGGCAGGCGAACGGCCGCATGGGTGGCGCAGAGTTTTGGGGGGGGGTGTAGGCAGGGGGCATTGTGCCGTGTGGTGTGGTGTGGCTGTGCACCACCCGAGCATGCTGAGGTGGCGGATGTGTCAGCACACAGTACTCGTCCGCCGCTCCCGGACCCGCACACGTTGTTGACCCATGCCCCTCGTGTTTTTCCAACCCACGCACAGTCTGCTGCCACCAAGGTGTTCGGCATCATCGGGAACCCGGTGGCTCAGTCCAAGAGCCCGCTCATACACAACACAGCCTTCCAGCACATTGGTGAGCGAGGGCTGGGCTGGGGCTAGCGAAGCGGGCAGCGGCGGGGGTTGGGGTTGGGAGGGGCAGCGGCGGGGGCCGAGGCTGGGCTGGGCTGGGAGGGGATGGGAGGGGATGGAATGGCCTACCGGCGGGGCTGGTCGGGTCGGAGGCTGAGGCGGGGCCGGGCGTGCTGGACACGTGCGATGCAGTGCCGTACATTGCACTGGCGGGCAGGCATGACGCCAGTTGCCAGTCGTGGGAGGGGGTTTGCCGGAGGCACCGCTGTGGCTCCACTCGTTCTTCAGGCTTGGATTGGAACACGGTGCCCTTCTCCCGCATCCGAAGACTAAATTGCTGCAGCCACCTGTCCACATCATCGCGTCTCAACAAATCATGCTTTGAACCCCAATGCGCCTGGCCACAACTTCGCTTCTTCTTAACCAATCCTGAAATGTAACCCAACCCCTGCACACAGGCTTTGACGGCGTGTACGTGCCGCTGCTGGTTGACGACCTGGAACGCTTCCTGGCCGCCTTCAAGGACTACGACGACTTTGCAGGTTTCAGCGTCACCATCCCCCACAAGGTGCGCGTGTCCGTGCGTGTGTTAAAAAAGCGCGTGTCCATGCGTGTGTGTGTGTGTGGGGGGGGGGCGGCGGCGATTGGGAAGGTGGCGGCGTGGGGGCGGGTTTAGGTTGCAGCGTCGAGGGCAGGGAGGCGTCGATGTGCGTCTTTGTTGCCCTGTCACTCTTTGCGGTCCTCGGCCCTCGGTCCTGGGCCGTCGGTCTCCATCCGACTCGGATTTAGGCTACGGTATTGCGGCACTGCATACTTAGCCACTCGGTCTTGCACGGATTAACACGGCCAACCCCACCGCCACCGCCACCGCCGCCGCCACCGCCACTGCCACCCCTCACAGGAGGCTGCGCTGCGTGCTGCCAAGGACGTGGACCCGGTGGCCGCACAGATCGGCGCCGTCAACACACTCATACGCCAGGTGCGGGTCTGTGTACGGCGGAGAGGGGGCTATGTGCCCGGGCCAATGGAAAAATCCCATCATCGGGGGACTTGCGAGTACCTGAAACAGCAGGGTCACAAGGGTGTGTGTTTTTCACTGGCGTGCCGCCGACTGGGATGTGTGTGCCCGCGGCTGCCTCAAGTCCACAGCTGCCACACGGCTGCCTGCCGCACACCAGGCCCTGCCGCCCGTCCTCGCGCTTCTCTCCGACCTCGGCCCTCACTTTAGAACACTTGTTAACTTCCAGAGTTCGCTCCCGTCGTGCATACCGTATCCATATTGTCCTACCCCCCTGCACCCCCCTCGTTTTCGTTGGTTTTGGTTTAGTTTGGGCTGGTATTTACAACCCCATCCTCACTGCCCCCCGCCAGGCTGACGGCAGCTTCAAGGGCTACAACACGGACTGGGAGGCTGCCATCAGCGCCATTGAGCGAGGCCTCGCAGGAGTGGCCGGCGGCGCGGCGGCAGCGGCGGCCGCAGCGGCCAAGAACGCCGGCACGCCAGCGGCGGAGAGCCCGCTCAAGGGCCGGACGGTGGTGGTCATTGGCGCGGGCGGCGCGGGCCGCGCGCTGGCCTTCGGCGCAGCGGCACGGTGCGTGCGGGAGGGCGAGCGAGCGGGCGTGGGGGCGTGCGGGCGGCGGGCGAGCGAGTGGGCGGGAGGGCGGGCGGGAGGGCGGGAGGGAGGACGTACGAGTTGGTCGTAGACCCAGGCTTTGCTGCTTTGTGGGCCTTCGCAGCCCGACACGTCCCTCCACACGCCACACCAGCCCGCCCCACCAACCTCCCGCACCAACCCCCGCACCAAACTCCCGCCCTAATCCTCCGATCCAAACCCTCCTCCAGGGGCGCGCGAGTGCTCATCGCCAACCGCAGCCGCGACCGCGCCGATGCGCTGGCGGCGGCGCTGGCGGCGCAGTACGGCAGTGCGGCGGCGGCGGCGGTTAGTTACGAGGATCTGGCTGGCGGGCGGGTGGTTGGCGACGTGCTGGCAAACAGCACCAGTGTGGGCATGGCGCCCAACACGGAGGAGAGCCCCGTGCCGGCGGCGGTGGCGGGCCAGGTGCGCGAGCGGGCGTGAGGTAGCATGTGTGTGTGTGGGGGGGGGGGTTGCGGGCGGGGGGATGGGTTGGGGGTCAGGGTGGGGGGTAGCCATTCATGTAAACGGTGTGCATCGGGATGGAGGGTTGCGGGTAAGGGGAAGAGTGGTGGGGGCGGGAGGCGATGTCTTATTCGGCGCGAAGGTTCTGTGTGGAGGGGTGCCTGAGGGAGAATGGCCGAATGCAAGCGGTTTTGGGGGGGGGCGGTGGAGCGAGGGGAGCTGGCATGTGCCGGACTACGCTCCTTGCTATGCATCGTACTGCAATCTGCTCTCTCATGCCCTCTTGCTGCCTCACCCCAACTCCCGCTTCTCACCCCGCCCCTCCCCCTTCCCCGTACAGTTCAAGGTGGTGTTTGACGCGGTGTACAACCCGTTGTGGACGCGGCTGCTGCTAGACGCCAAGGCGGGCGGTGCCACGCCCGTGGACGGGCTGCAGATGTTTGTGGGGCAGGCGCTGGAGCAGTTCCGGCTGTTTACCGGGGGTTCGGAGCCGCCGGCAGAGCTGATGGAGCGGACGGTGGAGGAGAGCATGGGCGTGAAGAAGTAGGCTGGGAGGTAGAGCAGGGGAGTTTAGCAAGGGAGTAAAGCAAGGGAGGCTGGGAGGGATTGTTGGCGTGGGGTTTTGGTTGGAGGCATCAGGACTGAGGCGGGTCGTTGTTCGGGGGTTGGGGTGCGGACGGAATGGGTGCAGGGCGGATGGGGTTGTAGCGGCAATGGACGAGCGGAGAGTGGTAGAGAGGTATGCGGGAAGGTGGGAGCGGGGGTGTGGATGCGGCAGATTGCGGAGCAGGCCAGCATGTGGGGCGGGCCAGGAGGTGTGGACCAATGGGCCGTGGAGGAGGTGGACACTGGGTAGCCTGCGGTATGCCTGCTGCGTTGTGCTCTGCCTGCCGTTATGAGGCAGACGCATGTACAGTTGTGCACAGGACGGGGCCACAGGGGTCTGCCGCGGTGTATGCAGTGGGCTGCCGCCCAACGTTGTCACAAGTTCCCGGCCAAACCAGGGGCCCCGCTCTCTCCCCCTCTCCTCCTCCTAGCCTCCCCCTCCATCGCCTCCTTCGTTCCAACAGAACGCCGCGGCATTCACTTTGACAAGATGGAGGGGCAAGAGAGTTTGGGCGTTGCCAAGTTCGGGGGGGGGGGGGGCGGGGCGGCATGGGAGGTGGAGGGCCTTGCGCGCGTCACTGCGCCAGGGATGCCAGGATGCGCCCCTGGTCTCCGCGTCTGTGCAGCTCACGGCATATAGGCATTGGGGATGAAGGGGAGTGCGCACCAGCTGAGGGACAGCTGACAGCGGGCGCCGCGGCAGGCCAGGGACTAGGAGCGACCCTCGAGAGAGTGGGACCACGCCTTCGACAAGCCGCTGCGGCATACTAAAATTCTTATACCTTAATCACTTGAGCAAACGAAATGCCTCAGAAAAACGCTGACCGTCTTCAGCGGCCTATCGAAAAAAGCGGGTCCCTCTCGCGAGCATTTCGCAAACGCTTAAACTCCAACCAGCTCGTCGGTCTCGCCGCAAGCGCCCAGCGAGCGGGCGCCTTACTCAACCGGCTGCCACGCCTGCGTTTTAGCCCCTACGCCACTGGTTGCGACCCCTTATCGCTAAGACGTACGGCCGGCCCATGCAGCCCGCTGCGAGCCGGTTGATAAAGAAGTTCCGCACCGTGCCCGGCGACAAACACACTATTACAAAAATGATGCTCACTAAGTCCGTTGTTATTAGCCGGCCGGCCGTGCGCCCTGTCTCCACCCGCCGCGCGGTGGTGGTCCGCGCTAGCGGCCAGCCCGCTGTGGACCTGAACAAGAAGGTTCAGGACGCCGTGAAGGAGGCTGAGGACGCTTGCGCCAAGGGCACCTCCGCGGTGAGGCGTTACTACTAGTCGCTTCAGTGGGGGCCACATCATCGGGCTTGAAAGGATCCTGGCTCGTCGGAACGCTTGCGCACACCCAGTTGGTGTTTCTCCGCGTCCTGATCCCAGCTAGGCTTCATTTCAGTGTGTTACGATCAAGGAGACAGTAGATCACGCGGCGCTCGGCCTGGCAGTGGTCGATATATCGCGGACCGCTCCCTTCGCTTGCACAACGTTGCGTCTTGTTTTTCTTGACTCGAGCCTAAACACGCTCCTGTATTTTCATATACAGGACTGCGCCGTGGCCTGGGACACCGTTGAGGAGCTCAGCGCTGCTGTCTCGCACAAGAAGGATGCCGTCAAGGCCGACGTCACCCTGACCGACCCCCTGGAGGCTTTCTGCAAGGATGCCCCCGATGCCGATGAGTGCCGGTGAGTAGCCGGCCTGAATTGTCGCTCTGCGCGTGTCGGCATTCGATCGCTCAGAAGTTCTCCCACATTTCCGAGACGACCTGCCTGAACAGCACCTCCTGGCTGCATCACATGCCAGTGATAGCTGTGAATGCGTATTCGCTGGGTTGAGGTCTCGACTCAAGGGTGTTGCACCCCGGCCACCACTAGGGTTCCGTTCGGGCGCCTGGGACCCAGCCAACGCGCTTGCCGCATACCAACAGCGGCGTAACCTGCTCTCAATCTGTATGGCTGTCGTGACCCGTGTGTTTTCCTCTCCCCGGTGCCCTGCCCCAACAGCGTCTACGAGGATTAAGCAGCTCACCCAACACGCTTTGGGCGGGCGGCAAGGCCTCGTGGCAGCAGCGGCGCTAGTGCAGCACGTTGGTGCCTTGAGGAAGGACAACTAGGTGGTTGAGTGGCGCACGGTATGGCGGGTTGCACAATGCAACCGGCCAGCTGGGCGAAGGGAGTTCGAGCGGTGCAGGTGTGTGGGAGCCTGGAGCCCGCGTTCCGTCGGACGTTCGCCGCGTGCAGATTTGCGCAGCTGGCGCTTCTTTTCGGAGTTTTCGGGCTAGGATAGGACCAGCCCTTGATCGTGGCAGACCCGAGCAGTTCGGAGCGATGTGGTGAGCAGCAGGGCCGGGCCGGGCGTCCGGCTCCGTGTCCTGTAGTTTTGGTGTGGGGCACTGTTTGGCCCCGCTTGTACCGGTTTCCCCTGTTGTACAGAGTCGTCGGTGTCGACACATGATGAAAGGAATTCATGCATCATGGTACAAAATAATGAATGTAACGGCGCAAGCCGTGCACGCACAAGCTGTCCTGATGATAGCGTAATGGTTTCAATGCGGGCTGCCGTTCATGAGGATGGGTTCAGTGACAATCTGGGTGGGCAGCGCATGGAGCGTGAAGAAATAGCAGTGACCAGCCAGCAGGAAAACTCCTGCCTACGGGAATCTCAGCCAAGGAATGCGGCATGGCGAAGCCTGTCAGCAACCCGACACGGCGAAGCAGTGACCACGGCCAAGCTACAGCGGCTCAGTAGCACGATTAGCTTTTGCGCCAGGCGCACGTGAGCGCACTGCTTTGTATTCACGCCTGCTATCTGTTTCCACACTTGCCTTCGCCCACGCCTTCACCTGCAACTTCCGTGTTCGTCAACTCCCCTGGTCCACCTCCCTTGTACCCTGGCGCTCAACGCTTTCCTTCAAGGCAGGGGGCGTGAACCGCCCAGAGGTGCCTCCCCTATAGCCCGTTGCCCAAGCGTCCTCTGGAAGTTACCATAGGGTGCTTTGGCATCGCCTATGCCCCAGAGCTATCTGGATCTCGTCACCGCGCGCTTCCCGCGGGGCCTGGGCACTTGAGCAGTCAGCGGGTGGCGGGCGGGCTGTGCCTGGCGAGCTGTGCCTGGCCGGCTCAGAGGGTCGCAGAGGGTCGCACGGCGCATTGCAACGTGGCGTAATAGCTCGATGGGGCACCTTCCAGCTGGTCTTCTTCTGCATTCATCATAACTTATTTATAAGATCAATTATGCAGACCCTAAAGCCGGGCGCTGCGCGTCCAAACATTCTCCGACGGGCTTCTCGCACTCACTCAGTCGCAGCGATGGGCTTCTTCAACTTTGGCAGTCTATTTAGCAAGGAGCAATGTAAGCTCGCGCCTGCGCAGGCCCCAGAGGGACTGAAGTTGGCGACGTTCGCGGGTGAGATGGGCGGACTTGGCGAGCAAAAACACGGCGTGTCGCCCCGTTTCGCTCTCACATTAATGTGCGTACATCCTTGTACAGTTTATGGTTGTGTATCTCATGTGGATCCCTGTGGTGGCGTAAGCCCCGGTCCCAGCCTCTGCTCCACCACACGGCCGCAACGACCTTCCCAACGCCTTACCTGCCCTGCTTCACCTTTGCCATCACCGCTTGCCAGCCTCCTGCTCACTCCACCACCTGCGACCCTTACTTGCACCCTCAAAAACACAGGCGGCTGCTTCTGGGGCATTGAGCTGGCCTACCAGCGCGTGCCGGGCGTGGTGGCCACCACCGTGGGCTACACCGGAGGCGCCGACAAGAACCCCAACTACGACTCTGTGTGCAGCGGCCGGTCGGGGCATGCTGAGGCCATCCAGTGCACCTACGACCCCAAGCAATGCAGCTACGGTACGGCAGGGGCGGGACACCCGGGAGTGGGGCTGACTGGCTGAGGGCGGAGAGGGAGCGGAGCGCCATGGTACCGTATGATACGGGCTGAAGAAACTGAAGAGGATCTGGCATGAACAGCTCTTTCTGAATGCCAAGCTGGGTGCTCTGCATGACAGCCCAATGTCGCTGATGTCGCCCCCTCTCCCCACACGCCGGATTTGTTCGCAGACTCCCTACTGGACACGTTCTTCGCACGTGTGGATCCAACCACCCTCAACCGCCAGGGCAACGACCGCGGCACGCAGGTGCGCGCCTTGCGCCGTGCGTGTGTGTGTGTGTGTTAAACAAAGAATCAAACGGAACAAAATTGTGTGTGTGTGTGTGTGTGTGTGGGTGGGTGGGTGGGTGTGTGTGTGTGTTGGTGTGTGTGTGTGTGTGTGTGTGTGTGTGTGTGTGTGTGTGTGTGTGTGTGTGTGTGTGTGTGTGTGTGTGTGTGTGTCTGGAAAGCCTGGACCGCGCTGCGACTCCTAAGCCGTTCGCTCTGGTGCAGCCATCCCCTTTTCCCTCGGATCGCGTTCCTCCGCTGCCCAGGTTACTCCGGGCCCCTCGCCTGGCCACTGACACCCCATGCACCCGTTGCTCATGCCGTTTCCTCTCTCCCTGCCCTAATCACGGCGTGGGTACGACGTGCGCCCGCTTGTCGGGCTCTCCCTTCAATTGTAAATCCGCATCGTAATCATGATTGTAACCCTCCGCTCGGCACACGCAGTACCGCTCCGCCATTTACTACCACGACGAGCAGCAGCGCGCGGCGGCGGCGGCGCGCATCGCGGCGGCCAACAACGCCATCGCGGAGGGCAAGGCGCCGTCGCGCTGGGCTGGCAGCCGCGTGGTGGCGCAGCTGGAGCCGGCGGGCGACTACTACATCGCGGGTGAGGCGTGGGGTGGGTGGGTTTGCGGCTTGGTTAGGTGATGTGACTGCTGTGATAGGTTGGATTTGGGGCGAAAGGCGGTGGGGGCTTGCTGCGTGAGAGTTGCGGCGGTAGCAGCCTCTTGGCCATATGAGGGCAGGCGGCTGTGCAGGGATGGTTGTTGCTGCGTACGGACGGCTGCTAGACAGGGCATTTACAGACACGGCTTGTGCAGAGCTGTATTCAGCCTTAAAACTCAGCGATGCCCGCCCCCGCCCCTCTGCCTGCAGAGGACTACCACCAGCAGTACCTGTCCAAGGGTGGGCGCTTCGGCCAGGCGCAATCAGCGGCCAAGGGCTGCAACGACCCCATCCGCTGCTACGGCTGAGCCGCTGTTGAGTCCTGAAGGCTTTATTGGAGCGGAGAGTGCGTGTGCATGCGGGCTTTTGTGACTGATGTATAGCCAATGCGTTGTTGGAGGATGGGGGATGCGTCCGCGTGCCAACGCAAATGTTCGCTCGTTGTGTTGTACGTGCCGTGGCATTTTGCTGAGATCCAAGCTCCACCTCAGGGCCTTGATTGTGCTATGGCTACGGGGTACTCCGTGGGTAGCTTGCGCCCGACTGTAGATGGCGTGATTATGGCGCAGGGGAGTCCCGGCAGGTGATGGGAGGCGTCGAGGTGGCAACCGTCCCTGCCACGGCCGATTGCTCGAAGACAATGAGGCAAACTTTGAGGCGCCCCGCTTGAGCTTATGTAAGCTTCTGACTTACTCGCACCTTACAGCAACTGTTTGACCAACAGCGACCTTAAGACGCGCGCGGTCTTCCTGAAAGAAAGAAGCAATTCTGTCGCTTGTGTGTTGTAACGCCTGGGATATGATGAAACACAATTTGTATCAAATATCATACCAAGTATTGTTATGGGTCAGCGAATAGGAGCACCCCGCGGCTGACTCGGTTTCCATGCCCGTCTTCTTCCGACCGGGGCAGCATGAGCCGCGTGAAGCCAATGGCAGCCATGGCGGGTGGTGCCAAGCCTTTCGTCTGGTTCGGGCGGGCCTGTGACTCGCTCACCGAAGCGGATGTTGCCACCATTCGTGGCCGGCTGGTGCGGGAGCTGGCCCATGTCTTGTCCTACATGGCCGTGAGCGACCTCGGTGAGCAAGAGGCTGGAGGTGTGGGTAAGGAAGAGGGGCTTGAGGTGGTGAAGGTCTCTAAGCGACGGCTGGAGGAGGGACGTTATGGCCGTTGCCGTATCTCGTGTGTGGCAGGGGTGACAGCCTCGGCTAGTGCCATCATGAGTGCGACACAGTGGGGGCGACGGCACCAGCCCAGGCAGCTGCGGATAGCGCGACTCCCCGGGGGCAGGGGCAGGACTACGACGGTATGCACCATGGGGTAAAACCCGCAGTTCAGCAGCCGGCGCCGGGCCTTCGTCAATGGCGCTGTGGCGCGCCCCGCGTTACCTTGCCCTCCGGTCCCCACGTGAAGCACTGGATCCAGCTGCGCAGCGCTCTCAAAGCCCCAACCTGGCCATGCCGTGTCACCCTCAAAGCACGATGTGTGCCACATTTTCCCCATGTCCTTGCCGCCACGCTGCCAACCCCAACAGAGAAGCCCAACGAGCCGGTGGTGGTGCTGTTCACTCGACTGCCGCCAGAGGTGATCCGGCCGCACCTGATCAACCCGCCCAGGGCCGGGGCAGGAGCCGGGGCAGGTGGCACCGAGCTCAGCGCTACGGTACGTTCCGGCCCACACTCCTAGAGGAACGGGGGCACTGATTGTCCTGACCAACAAGCATCACACAATCACACGCCCACCACTCTCGCAACTCCATCCCTCCTCCCCACTCCATTTCCTCCTCCGCCACCGCAACCTCCACCTCTATCTCTTTCTCTCTCTCTCTTACGCGCACTCACAGGAGACGGCGCGGCTGCGCTCGCTGCGGCGCGCCGTGGAGGAAGCCCGTGGCGTGCTGAACCCGCGCCTGCTGCTGCTCATCCCCGTGGCCAGCCCCTGGACCTGGACCTTTGTTTTCCTGCGATCCCACGAGCGGCTGCGGCCCGCGCTGCACCGCCTGGCGCCCGCCGCCGCCCAGCTGGTAGCAGACCGTCACGTGCTGTTGCTGCCCCGCCTGGCGGTGCTGGACGACCTGACGCCGGGGGCGGAGGTGGTGGCGCGGCTGCGGCACAGAGTGGCACAGGCGCTGCGGCCGCTGCTGACATGGATGGCGGAGGAGGGCGAGGTGGAGGCGGCAGGCGGTGGCGGCGGCAGCGGAGGGGGAGGTGGTGGTGGAGGCGGCGGGGGGCAGCCGCAGGCCGCGGCGCCGGGTCCTGAAGGGAGAGGAGGGGCTGGAGGCGGGGCGCCGGAGAAGCTGCCCGTGTTGTTCGTGGCGGCTGACGTGGACCTGCTGGCTCAGCGCTTCGTAACCGCGACGGAGGCGCCGCCGCCGCCGCCGCCGCCACAGCCGCTCAGCGTCTCCGGCGAGCGGTCGCCGGCGCCCGGCGCGGCGCCGACAGGCGGCGCCCACGCGCTGCGCGCCTCCCTAGACATGTCCATCGAGGGCTGGGATGAGGCGGTGCCGGCGTACTGCGAAGCGGCGCGTGCGGCCGGCGGGCTGGGGGGCGGCGGCGGCGCGGCGGCGGCGGCGGCGTCGTGGGGCGCGCCCCAGAGCGAGGGGCTGGCGGACCTGGGCGGGGCGGAGATGCAGCGGCTGCTGTTGGCCCGGGACCGCCTCTACGACGTCATTAAGGTCTGCGGGGGTAGGGGTAGGGGGGCAGGGGGCTGCAGGCGTGAGTGAGTGGTGGGGGGGTAGCCATCCATGGGATGGTGTGTATCAAATATGAAGTGAAGTGCCGACGCGGGGGGGGGGGGATACTGGTTATCAGTACATCAGGAATACGGCGAATGTAGAAACAAGGCCGAGCGCTCCCTCCCCTCTGTCGTATCGTGGCTGCAGGTGATGCGGCCTCGGCTGCTGGTGCTGGTGAACTGGATCCGGCCGACGCAGTGGGTGGTGGTCCTGGTCAGGTGAGAGGCCAAGTGTGCAAGCACCAACACCAATACCGGTATTGCTGCTGCTGCTAAGTGCTCCGGTGTCCCGCTGTCACTACTGGGACGCGCCTGCACGCCCTGCGTTTCCCGTCACAGCGCCGCCTCAAATCTGCCCGCGCCAACCTCCAGCTCCCTACTAATTACATCTAACCTCGCCGCTCGCCAACACTCCGCTAACACTCTCTAACCCTCTACAAACCCTCTACTGACCCTCTACTACTGAACCTCTACCAACCCTCTACTACTAACCCGTCTACCAACCTCTGCTCCCGGTGCCCCTCCTCAGGCGTTACTCGCGGCTGCTGGCTGGACTGGCCGCGGCGCTGCCCGACCGCACCGTGTACGTGTGGGCGCCGCGCCGCCTGCCGCGGCCCACCGACGCCCACCTCACGGACGTGTGCTACAGCAACGCCTGCCCGCGGCGGGGGCAGCTGCAGCCCGGCGTCAAGTTCTGCCCGCACTGCCTCACCGCCAAGTACTGCAGCATAGAGTGGTGGGTTTAGCGGCCGGGACCGGACGCTGAGGTGTGCATGGGGAGAGGGGGAAGGTGGCGCGGCTAGCGCCGTGGCGCATGGCCGCGTGGGCTGGATTCAGGAATGGGAAGTGCGGGTGGGGACCTGTGATTAATGTGTGGATGGACGTTGGCTGCGTTCGGGTAAATGTGCACGGTCGTTCGAGCTCTCACATGTGCCGCCAACCGCCCCTCCCAACCTTTCCCCTCATCACCGCAGCCAAAACGAGCACTGGCATGCAGGCCACTGCCGCCTGTGCCCCCGCCTGGTAGAGAACAAGCTGGGCCAAGGAGGCGGAGCCGCAGCAGCGGCGGGAGGGCAGGGGCCAGCAGATGGTGGGACCGGGCGGGGCGGCGGCGGCAAGGCCGTGTCTGCGTCCGCGGGCCCGGGCGCCGGCTTGCCGTCCATAAACGCGCGCTCGTAGGCGCAATCGCTGCGCACATGAGGGATTGAGGGCAGTGTGCAAGGCGGGCAGGGCTGCATGTCCGTGTGGGCTACGGTGTGCAGTAAGGTCATGTGACATCAGGCTTGTGCCGCCTCATCTCCCCTCATTCAGTGGGCATCTGGGCTGTGTGCGTCCACTTGCTTGCGTCCTTGTCATGACTGCGATTCGGCAGGGCACCGTTATGACGTAATGTTGGCGGTGTGTGTAGGCTGTCCAGGAAACAGAACCTGAGGTGTCTATCATTCGGGCGCAACATTCATATGATGCATCATCTGGAGTGGTTGACTGCTTGCTGACTTGAGGTTGGTCTGGTTGAAATTCGTCCTGGGCCTGACTACCGGTAACTTCAAGGACAACACGTGCAAAGGCACAGAGGGCTGGTGTGAGAGGACTGGGCTGCCGTTACAATCTTGCGGCCCCGGAGGCCGTAACGGCTGCTGCGCGTTACGGAAGGGCCCCCGGGTGCACCCCCTGACGCCTGTGCGACGAAACGATCATCATGACCCGTGCATACGGTCCTAGCCTAGACATTGATTCTGAGGGCCCGAATCACAAACATGATCGCCTACTTGTGGCTGCTGGCCACCAGCAACTGACCTGCCTAGACCGTCATAATACCACATACGGTGGCCATGAGTTTGTTGCTCACCTATGTACCGGCACTGCATGCCTACGCGTTGTCATGATGATGTACAAACACTTTGTTGTCCGGTGTCAATGAATAGCCCCTATGCGTTGGGCTCAAGACCTGATGGTGGTGCGCCTCTCGGGCCGCGAGCCAAAGCCATGCTTACTACTGTGTAACCCCCTGGCCCTTGTGCATACATCCTTCACCCTGCTCGCTCAACTCCTCAAGCACAGCTCCAGCACCACAGGCCAAGCAAGAGTCATGTGTCATGTTAGCACAGGTCCGCCGATGTCGTCGCTTGCAAAAGGCGACGACACGCACTGCACCTGCTGCTCCGTGGCAGCTGCCAGGCTCCGTCAGGTCCCCCTCCCCACAGCTCCTGCAGCCCCCGGCCCCCCGCCCTCCAGCTGTCCGGCAAGGAGTCCCTGCCACCCTGCCGTCTCTCTGCGCCGGCGTGCCGCCCCCGCCCCCTTGCAGGCAGTGCGGCCTCGCTCTCACTCTTAGAGCACCTCCTCCGCCTTGTAGGCCACCATGGTCTTGACGTTGTGCACCTATGCAGCAGGATAAGGTTACAGGTCCGCAGGCAAGCGGCAAAGGAAGAGCGCAGCAGGGACAGATGTCAGGTCCACAGGCAGGCGGGAAAGGAAGAGCGGGGCAGCATCAGGCCGCGGCCGCTACAGCAGCTGGTGGCGTGGCAGATGCTGCAACGTTTGCGGTGATGAGGCACCCTCTACCACACAGCAGATGAAGCGGATGATGGGACTGGGCTTCTCCAATGATGTTGGACATACGCATCGCTACACGATTACCGCAGAGTAGGAGCTGCGCACACGTCCCACCTTGGTGCTAAAGGCCCGCAGCGACACCACCTCCGCGTTCTTGATGTTGCGCGCGTCGCTGTCCTCCCTGTATGCAAACACACGTGGTCGCCCACCCGTGCACGTGACACACCAGCATAACCACCAGCTGGCATTTCCACGTGACTCACAATGACACGCGGTGCCGCAGGTACCCAATCTGGCAGCAAGCCTGTGGGCCCCCCCACCCCGTCGGCACGCCGTAAGGCCGCGGCCGTAAGACACCACACAACGGGCGCAGGGCGCCGCCATGGGGACAACGGGCGACCCTGCTGCATGCGCGTGTGCGCGCCGCGCCACCCACCACTCCGCCGGCACCTCGTCGACGTTGTCGGTGTACACCAGGATGTCGATGGAGCCTGCACGCGTGTGTGTGGGGGTGGGTGTAGGGGGTTGGGTGGGTGAATGTGCATGTGTGTGTGTGTGTGCGTCGTGGGTAGAGCGGTCAGCAGCTATGCAGGAGGCCGTCGGGCGTGTACTTGTGCATGCTGCAACGTAATCCATAAGCCGCAACACCCCTCCCGTGCTCCCGACCCCTGCCCTCTTCACCCGCAACACCTCCGTTATCCAGGCACGGCAATTCTACCCCCTTTCCCCTGCACATGCGCTCTGTCCCTCCTGGCCGCCCGGCCCCTCCAGCTGGCACTCACAGCGGGTGTCGAGCAGGGGCAGGAAGGATACAGACGCGCAGATCTGCGGCCAGAACATTCATGGCAACATGGGCAAGTCGGGAGGGCGGCGAGTGGGTCGTTGAGCGCGGCGGGCAGCGGGCGGACTCCCCGACAGCGCGGAACATCACTGGCCTGAAGAAACTCTTACGGCTTGCGCGAAGCCACTCGTCTCGTGGCCGCAAGCTCTTCACAAAACCAGCAGCAGGAACACACGGGCAGACACGGAGCCACAGGGCGACGCCACATGACACCACGCACGCCCCAACCCCCTCCTCCGCACCTGGCGCAGAATGCCAGCAATCTCGCCCTTGATCTCGCTCTCCGCCTTCTCCGGGACCTTGCTGCTCGAGGAGCAGGTGGGCGCAGGTGGAGGGGGAAAGGGGGCGGCAGTCAGGCCAGGGAGCTGCAACTAAACAGCCACGGTGGCACAAGCAACGGACAACGGTGGGGCTAGCAAGTAGCAACCTGCCTTCTGGGCCGCGCTGGACATGGTTAACACCCTGCAACAGCTTCGCTCGGCTTCCCCCGTGCCTGCGTAGCTGGCCAGTCTGCCACCACCCTCCTCCCCCTATAATGTGCTCGTGCAGATGTCGGCCGGCCCCTTCTCCTACTCGTCTCACCCGCCGGCCACCGCCTCCTGGTTGGTCTCCACGTCAAACGTCCAGCGCTCCATCACCTCGGACGTGTTGGCGTCCGTGATGACCAGCACCAGCTGGCGCAGCTTCCCGCTCTCCAGCCAAGCTGCAATTTTTCAACGAGATCGTAGCCCGGTTGTGAACGCGCAGACGGATGGAGGGGAGCAGTTCTTGAACCCCGCGTGGACTCACCTTTGGTTTGGGACAGCACCGTGGTCAGGTACTTGTTCAAGCTGTCGTCGCTGCTCACCCACAGCATGATCCCATACTCTTTCTTTTGCTTGAAGTCCTCCGACGGATACACGCCGCGCTGGTATAGGATGCTGCGGGCAAGAATGACGGTGTCAGCTTCGCACGTCTCTGCGCTCTGAAGAGGATGCTGCCTGGTTCCATGCGACCAACCTTTGAACTGCATACTCGAAGTATTGCGATACAATTTGCGCCGAGCCCTTGAGCGTGATAGTGCTCCGCTGCAGCTGCGTTTGGCACTGCATCGACATGTTTAATGTGGTAATATATGTATATGTATATGTGAACTAAGCCTTTCCTGCGTACGTAGGGGGGTAGGCATAACGGGACGGCGCTCAGCTGTCGCCGAGCTGCCTGGATCGCAATCGCGAAAAATGCCCGCAGCTCTGGCAAGCTTACATGTGTCAACGCAGTAGCACGTGCTAGACATTCATACAGTATGGAAGAGCCTGCACCATGAACTGAAGAACTTCGCAGAACACCCTCGCGACGATGACCAAACGCGTGCGCGACTGCGCTGACATTCAGTCTGAAGTTGACAGGGTCGCCAACGAGATAAATGATGTCGAAATGCAAATGCGCAAGGCAGAAGCCAAAGTGGAGCAGGCAACGCAAGCTAAGGCTGCGGCCATGGCGGAGCTTCGCAAAATAGCCGATGAGCTGAATTGCCCAAACCTCAACGAGCAGGTGCGGGCGGACTGGATAGCAAAGCAGCGTTCGTGCGCCAAGGACTTGGAAGATGCCGAGAGCGAATTGGAGGAGCTGCGCGAGGAGAAGAAGCAGCTGCGCGAGGAGAAGAAGGAACTGCGCGAGGAGAAGAAGCAGCTGCGCGAGGAGAAGCGTGACGGTGAGCGTTGCGGTAGATGCATCGGAGGCCTGTCGGATCGGCTCGGATCATGGGCCGGGGGGAATTGTACGGCAGTACAGGACACTCGCGTGCAACCCATGATCCTTCGCCCCAAGAACGCATCTTGGCCTGCAATCTGGCACACGTTATGCACGCATGGGCGGCAACATACTATATTTAGGGAGGCCAGGAAGGCGGTCTGTAGCGAGTGGGCCCATGCAGCGGGGCCAGCGGCAGTTGGGCGGGGATTGTGCGCGCCCGGCCGGATTTCGCGGGTTTAAAAACGGCGATGGCTTAATACATGTCTCCGTAATGAACTGTGCGAATTTGGAGCGAATAGGCGTGCGGATCATGACACACACGGTCACCGGCATCAAATCGGAGCATGCTCCCCGGTGCACCGGTGAACTTCCTAGCTCCCAGTCGGGCCGTGCTCGCGCGCTTGTAATGTGCAGCGGCATGCAAATCCTGATTTCCACATGTCCCCCGACTACTCCCATGTACAGCCTCGGCGGCGGCCTCGGCTCAGGGCGCGGCGAGCACGGCAGAAGGTGAGTTCGTGTTGTTATGGCTCAGCGGAGCAAAGACACCGGCTTTAGCATCGCGATTGAGCCACCGCGAACAGCGAAGTAGACGGCCACCGTGCGAATCTACCTCGAACGTCTGACCGATGTGTCTATCCTTCAAGCGGTTTTCTGCCCGGGGTAGGTCCGTAGATGGGTTCCCGCGAAGAGCGTGACTAAATAGGCTGGCCATAGTAGGCGGCCCCTGTCCAACTGTCGCGGCCCGCCCTGCGTGTGCATTGTCCATGAACGCGTGCAGACCAAAGCTTCGCGGTGGCGCTAAAGATGCTTGGAGACGACCCTGGGCTACCACCACCGGTAACAGCAACTGATCTTCAGCACTTCCTGCAACAGCGGCTGGGTCGGCCGCTACCCCTGGACCGGACCATTTTCGAATGGATCCGCCGCGATCCCAGCAACCAGCGCGTGCGTGATTTGGTGGAGGCGAGCTCTGAGGCGTACACGTTGTCGGCCACAGTATACACGGCCATAAAATCCGAGCCTCGTAGTGATTCGGAGATAGGGCTTGCTGTAGCTTTGTCTTCGCTCATCGAGGCCATACTCATCAGTCTGCACGCGCTGACAGGTGCGGCATGCATGCCCTGTTGTCGTGTCATGAACACCCCTGCCTTCAGTCCTCAGACCTGGCCATGAACGGAAACCGCCTCGCTCGTTTGCAGGACTGCTGCCTCACCGCTTGGGCTATAACACCTCGGACCGTTCAGGAGTCACGCGCAAGCTCTTGCGCCCGCCGGACTTCTGCTTCTGGGTGGACAACACGCTCGTGTTCATGGTGAGCTGGTGGCTATCTAGGTCAAATATGCGGGACCTACCAAGTGCAACTGATGTGCCTGCGCTCGTGGTGCAGGGGGAGGTCAAGACGAACAGTGGCGATATAGGAGCCGCTGTCCAGGAGCTTGGCACAAAAATGGGTAAGCTGGTATTCGCTGATGATTGCGAAGGATGTCACTTCAGATGCAAGTCGTTGTCTCACGCCGTGCTGTTCAACAGGAGGTGTGTGGTCGCCCATTGCTTTCGGCAAACTTCCGTACCTGCCCTGCTACGCGGCCGCTGGTCCAAAGCTTCAAGTAAGACCTAGATAGCGCGCGCAGCACTTGCAAGTGTAGGCCATCTACTTACGGCAACCGATCTCAATGATTGCCCAGTTCTTCGTCGTGCTCAAAGGCCAGCCTCGTCATCCTGTCCCAATCAGCAAAGCGTTCGATCTGACCGTGGTAAGTGCGTTCCAATCGCTGCATTCGTTTCCAGTGGTCGAACCTTGCCGTGCAAGGGGAGCTAGGCTGGTCGGGCCACCTCGCTTGACGCCCTCTTGCTTTCTCGATTAGATGGCCGACCGCATCGAGGTGGTGCACCACACGGTCAACCTCTTCCGCCTGCTGTGCTGGGGCTTGCGGCCGCTGCTGCCGCCGTACCCTGTGGCCGTTGGCGACGTGCTTGAGCGCTCAAATGGCACCTCAATCACGATCCTCGCAGACCGGTAAGCGTAGCCAGTCCCTGCACAAGCACGCGTTGTGGGGCTTCTTCAAAACAGATCCTGTTTACCGGTGTCCATGATACCAGGGTCATCAAGAAGATCAAGGACTTCGCCAGCAACAACACGGGCGTTGAGTTCGACGACCTGGCCAATGTCTACAGGTGCGCTCTTAGTACTTCAACAAGCACGACCACCAGGGCACGCTAGGCATTCGTACAAGTGCTTGTAATGTCTGCGGGCCCACGTCATCACGATTGTGCTGATGCCCTTCTCCTCTCACACGTCCATGTCCCACTTCGGCGCCCTTGCAGTGACACCTGCCACGCTGAAGGTCTGATCCACGCGGTGGAGGGGCCGACTCTGCACAAGGGCACTTACAAGGTGGCCCTGGGCCCCCTGGGCAGCACCCGCCGTCCCGCGAACGAGGGCGAGCTGCGGCAGGCGATTCAGGCCGTACTGCGCGGCGTCGCTGCACTGCACAAGGCGGGCTACGTGCACCGTGACATTCACTGGTGAGCGAGGTCAAGTCAGCTATGCAGCCGTCTGCTCGGTCCTGAAGCTTTTCACCCCCACACACGCACACCACGCCTTTCCATCACGGCCTGTCACTTTGTAATGCGCTGCACGTTGCGTCCCTATCGCACACGCACACAAAACCCACCCGTGCTGCGTCCAGTGGTTAGTAGTAGTAACATACAGCAGCACGCCCGCCCGCTCGACGCACACGCACGCCGCGCCCTCCCATCACGAGCTGTCACACTCGCACGCGCTGCACCTAGCGTCCCTAGCACACACGCACACTCAACCTGCCAGTGCTGCGTTCAATGGTTAGTAGCAGTGACAGCAGCGGGGGCGCGTGCGCGCATCTTGGTAGCGGAGGGGGCGGGAAAGGCCATGTGGAGGAGGAGAGCGCAGCGCCGCCCAAGAAGCGGGCACAAGCGCGCAGGCTGAGGAGCCGGCTGGCGGTGTCTAGGTAGCGGTCCGCGGTGGGGCTGGCAGGGCATGCGTAGCGGCATGACAAGTAGTGCGGCTGTTGACAACTGTGCTGCATCTGGCTGCGGTTAGCTCTGCTGTGGCATCGCGATTGCTAGGCACCTGGTTTGGCTATGCGTATGTGGAAACTAACCGACCCCGGCTATGTCCGGGCGATGAGGTAGTTCGGCCTCAGACTGATGAGGTAGTTCGGCCTCAGACTGTGGAGGGGCTCAGCCCCTTTTCCCGTGACCGGGGAACACTTGTCACCCCCATCCCGTAATCCGACTTTGTGGCATTGGATCTTGCAGGGACAACGTGCTGTGCATCGGCGAGGTAGGTGTGAAGAGAAGACACGTTTTGGTAGCCAGTGGGGACCTCCGCGAGGCACGTGCTTGCGTGTCAACCGGGTATGCCGGTGCGGCGCCTCCTGCTGCCCTGTGAGCCCATATCCACGTCAAGCCGGCTAGGAACAAGCCGGCATGAGGCGTTAACCAGATTGTATGCCCTGCGCCGCTGCCAGGGCTCGTGGATGCTGTCCGACTTGGAGTCTGTGGCGCGGGCGCCGGTGGTGGCGGCTGGCAAGGGGGGCTTTCGCGCCGCCTGCTGGACCTCCGACACCCTGGACGAGTGCGGCTCGTACACGACTGCGTCGGACGTGCAGCTGGTGGGGCAGCTGATGGACACGTGCAGCATCCTCATGTTGGATGCGCAGTGTCTGGAGCTCAAGGCGCAGCTGACGGCGAGCGCGGCGGCCTCACGCCCATCAGCGGAGCAAGCACTGCGCCATCCCTGGTTCGGTGCCGGCGGGGCGGGGCCTTAAGTGCTGCGGGCGCATGTGGTCAGCAGTTGTTTCTGTGCGTCCATTCGCGTTGTGTGCCCACCGGCAGTGGCGCGGCAGACTACGTGGTGTCCGAGCGTGTGTGCACGTGTAGCTGGGTAGGGTTTTAGGATATATATGTCGAGTGGTAAAAGCTCGTCCCTTGCGTGGACGCCAGCCGCCCTGCGTTTGGGTTATGTGGATGCATATGAGTGCAACCGATGTGCAAAGGCAACATGTTCGGTTGCGCGGTGCACAAAGTGCGAAGCGTTTGCTGACTGCCCCCGTCCGGATGCATCTCCCGCATGGTTCCCTACGGGACGGACACTGAGCACTTGCCTAAGACGCCGCAGTGCGCGACGCCGCACTGGGACTTACCCCATAAGCGTGTTGGTATAAGGGTGGTGATATGTTTATTATTTTATTCGATATAGGAATTGCTGAAGGAGGACTTGCCACGTGACTAATAACGACAAGCCTCTAGGGCTTAACCCCTAGCCTCACGAGCCTCGGCTCGTGAGGGAGCGCACAACATCGTTGTCGACTTTGGCTTTCGTTGCTAACTTTTTGTAGCCTGTTACGGGCTCTATGACTCTGGTTTAGACTTGGTTCAGACTGTGGGCTCGCTAGGCGGGCTCTTGTGGGCGTCTTTTGGCTCGAAGTTCCATGGCGGCCGGCCCGCGGCCTCCGCGGCTGGCCGGGCGGGTTCTTCCTTGTTGCTGCTTCCCGGGTGTCTGTGTGTGCAGGCTGTAGGTGTTGTTGTAGGTGGCCCTCGTGGCCGTCTGTGGCTGGGTGCAAGCTTCGATGGGCAGCTCGCTGGTGGCATGGCGCGCCACTCTTGGTTGCTGGGCAACCTACTGTTCAGCCGGTGCCAGACTGCCGTAAGCTCTGGGCCGTAGGTGCAGTGCCAGACTGCTGCACGCCGGGCTGCCGTGTGGATGCGCATGTTGTCGTCAGAGGTTTGCCGTGTTGTGGTGCCGGTTTTGATGTGCCCCTCGGCGCCTCTCCTCGTGGCACCTGGTCAGCCGTCGTCTCTGCCGGCGGCCTTGCTGGCTCTGCAGATAGTTAGGTTGCGGGTGCCGTTCATAGCATGCCGGTTCAGGGACCGGTAGGCGAGTAGGTTATGCCGGTCGGGTAGTCCAGGGCCCGGGTGTCGGGTTGTGAGTGCCCGGGCGGCTGTTGCCCGGGCGCCCGGGCGGCTGGTGGGCCTGTTCGCCTCCGGGCGCGCGCGTGGCCTGTTTGGTGGGTCGGTCTAGTTCGCTGGTGGGGCGGGTGGAGGGCGGTGTGCCCGTGGCGAGGTGTTATGGTGTGCTGGCGGTTTGGTCAAGTTCTGGCTCGGTTTCCTTTTGTGGTGCCTCGGCACAGACGTTTCCAGATGTGGGCCTTCGGGCCAAGACATTGCGCGTCTCTGACGCCAGCCATCGTCTGCGGACGAGAGAAAATGAGTGGTGCTTGCGTTTGATGGGGATGTCGGCAGACCTCTGGCCTGTCGCGCCTCGTTGTGCGTGGGTGCTGCCGCCAAAAGACCTAAACGAGATGAGGGGTGTTACGTGGCGGTGGGGCTATGGTGGCCTTTGGTTGGCTTGGCTTCGACTCATGTGCGTAACACTATGAAGGTCGGCAGCCAACCAGGGGGCGGGTGTTGTTTCTCTGGGTCGAAGATGGCCCCTCGCGGCGTGGGTACGGCGTGCCCCCGGTTGTCGGGCTGTCCCTTCACTTGTAATCCGCGCTGGAGCCCAACTGTCAACCGTGTGAAACCGTGTTGCGCCCAGAGGCAGCGTATGGAAACCGGGTCAGCCCCATGCATCTCTCTGAGTTTACACGCAGCTCACACACGCAGCTTTCCAAGCGGCGACGCGCACCACTATGCACTCCCACTCGCGCGGTGCGCCAACCGCCAGCCTCCGCCGTGCCCCACCGTGCTCAGACACAGCTTCCCACACACGTGCGCACTCAACTGCCAGCTCCCACTCGCGCGCCTACCGACTAGCACCAACTGCCCGTGTGCGTCACTACAGTCAGGTAGCTTCCGAGCCGGGCCGCCGTACAACTACCTGCTCACACTCGCGCAGCTGCCGACTCGCACTGAAACTCCTGTACGGCTGAGGGGATTGGGGTGCCGTACACGAGTTAGTTGGGGGTTAGTCGGAGCTGTCCGAGAACATGCATTATACTATATTGTTTTACTGCCACTGCCTTCAGGCGCATCTTGAATCATCCATCCCGCAACCACCTCTAGGCCGCGGCCTTTTCTACATAGCTGCCCTCGCCGGCCGGCTCCTGCGCCACTGCCGCCGCGGCCTTGTCCCCGCCACCCACAGCAGTAGCAGCACCAGCGTCATCAGCAGCAGTGGCAGTAGCACCCGCCTCGGTGCCGCCGCCGCCAGCGGCGGCGCCGCCTGCGGTCTCGCCGGGGCGGGTCAGAGGCGGGAAGTCGGACTGGGAGGCGAGCGCCGGCGGCGGGCCGGCGGTGGTGGGCGGCGGGCGAGTGCCTGGGCTGCCCACAGTGGGCTGCGTGGTGGCGCCGGCGGCGGCGGGGGAGCCTGCAGGTGTGTGTGGGTGTGTGTGGGTGCGGATTTGGGGAGGGTGGGAGGTTGCGGGTTGCCCGGACGCCGGTATGTTTGCAGGTCCGGATGAGTGCGACTGGGGGGAGTGGGGAATCATCTGGACTAGGTGGGGGAGGTCCAGGGAGCGGCGCGCAATTGGCACGCAGTGCGTGTCAAACGGCATCACGTGCACACGCATCGAGGCTCAGACCACGAAGCAAGGCCGCACACCGCCGCGTCTGCGTAGGCGCGTGCTCACCTCCGCTGTCGGCGGGCGCAGCGGCGGAGGGCGACTTGCCCGCCAGGACCGCGGCCTGTGCCAGGTGGGAAGATGGGAGCACAAGAACAGTGAGAGCACATGGCTACAGTCATACAAGATTACTACTACGTGTGTGTGTGTGAGTGCGATTGTGTAGTGCGAGTGCCCGGTGTGGCGGTACGTGGGTCGTGCCCGCACGCAGGCCTCGGCGGTCGCCTCCCAGCCACATTCGCAGCTTTCCCGTGGAGGGATAGATGGTGGAAGCGGCTACCCCTCCCCCCTTTCCAGACCAGTCACGGCCCCCCCTCCAACACACACACACACGGCGGGCTTTCGTTTCGTTTTTTAACACACACACACACACACACACACACACGCACACACACACGCACACACACCTCCATGGCGGCGGTGAAGCTGGTGGCGCCGCCGCTGCCGCCGCCGCCGCCCTCGCCCTCGCCCGTGGTCGGGTCAGCAGCGTGGCCGCCGCCTGCTGCTGCAGCTGGGGAGGTGGATGGGAGGTGTAGGAGGTGAGATGCACGTGACAACTGTCACACAATATCATTAAAGATCTTATAATGAACTATCCCGGGGCCGCTGTCAGCAGGGGACCGCTGTCAGGGGACCGCTGTCAAGGTTGGGCTACCTACCGCTTCACTTCTCCGCGGCATATATCCCGTCGAACGTGCGATGCTAATGCATGACAACTAACTCCCTCACTCCATACAAATAACATGTCCACACACACGTCCACGACTTACCCTGGCCCGCGTCCGCCGCCGCCGCCGACGGCTGCGCATCCCCGAAGGAGCGTGCCACGAGGGTCGGGGTGCCCTTAGCAGCGCTGCCTCCGCCAGGGGTGCCCTTAGCCGCGGTACCGCCGCCAGGGGTGCGCTTGCCAGCGCTGCCGCTGCCAGCCGCCGCCGCCGCCTCCAGGGCCGCCGGAGTGCCAATGCCGCCGCCGCCAGTGCCGCTGCTGGGTCCGGGGGTGGCCTTGCCGCCGCCGCCGGTCTTGTTAGGCGTGGAGTAGGCTGTAGCAGCGCCGGCGGCGGCCTTGACCGGGGTGCCGGCGGCGACGGCAGTAGCAGGAGGCTGCTGCAGCTGCTGCTGCTGCTGCTGCAGCTGCTGCTGCTGCTCGGTCGTGGTGTCGGTGGTGCCGGCGGTGGTTCCAATGTACGGCGCGGCGGCAGTAGCATCGGCAGCCTCGGTGGCGGCGCCGTTGTCGTCGTCGGCGGCAGTGGTGCCGGCGGCGGCAGTAGCAGCCTTGGATGGCGTGCCGCCGCCGGCGGTGGCGGTGTCGATGGTGGTGGGCGGGGGGGCCTGCGCGTCAGGCGGCATGCAGTAGCAGTGGCAGCAGCAGTAGCAGTAGCAGTAGCAGAAGCAGTTAGCAGTCAGGGCAATGGGGGCAGTCGCCAAGGCCCCAGGGCCGCCAGGGGCGGCGGCCTCCCCTGCTACAGCTAGCCACTCGGACGACCCCTGCGCTACACACACACACAACAGGTTGCTGCCAGAGGCGGCGACGGGTTGACTGTGTGCCATCCACTGGCGGCTGCTCGGCAGGCCCCCGCCGCCCGCGTGCCCGCCCGGCTCCCTCCGCCGGTCGAAGCACCCCGCCCCGCCCACCCCTCTGCCACCTCGCCAGCAGCGCGCCTCACCGCCGCTGTCTCCTCCACCTCCATGGGCACTGCCGTCGTGTCCTCTCCACCGCCGCCACCGCCGCCGCCGCCCACATCGCCGCCGCCGCCAGCCGCCGCCGCCTGGGCGCCCGCCTTCAGCACCGCCGGCAGATCCGCCGCCGCCGCCGCCTCCTTGCCGCTGCCGCCGCCGCCGCCAGCCGCCACCCCCACATCCTTCGCGCCGCCTTGGTCGCCGCCCTGGTCAGCATCCTTCGCCTGCTGCTGCTGCTGCTGCTGCGGCTGCTGCGGCTTGACTTCGCCGTCGTGCAGTCGCTTGAGGCCGGAGGCGGTTCGCTCCAGTGCCACGGTGGGGCCAGCCGGGCCCTGGTCCGTCATTTTCACGTCGCCCACCGCCGTGTCACCGCCGCCGCCCGGCTCCGTCGCAGACGACATGTATGGCTGGCTTATAACTGCTGCTGCTGTTGCTTCTGGAGCTAGCTAGAAAGCCAGCTTGCGGGGTAGCTAGCTGTTCAGTTCGCTAGTCCGGCGCTGGGTTTCGGCTTGAGCTGTCGCTGTTGGGCTCCAGATGCCGCAATGCGAGGGGCGAAACGAGGCCGGGCGAGAAGGAAAGCGAAAGCGAAAGCGCACGAGCACAGCAATAAAGGTGCGCGGGAAAATTGACCCGCCGCCGATGCGTGTTGCGCTTTGGTAGCGGCTGAGGTCGATATCCTATGCTATCTGCTGATGCCAGAAAGCAGCTCAGGACGCGGGCGTCTGGGGAAGGACGGCAGGAGAGCCGCCGCCGCCCTTACTTGGCGCCACACATGATGCTGCGCATGGGCGATCGAGCGTGGGGTCCCGCGGGTCTTTGCCTTGGCGGCGTTCCCCGCGCCCTCACCCGAATGCTTCGGATAAAACATTACAACACATACAGCATACATATAAATCTAGAACCTGCATTGGTGTAACCTAGCACGCACATTGCCACGGCTGCGGTGGCACTGCTTTTACCGCTGCTGCCCCCAACTTCATCGCCTCTGCTGTAGCCGCGCATTGCACCACGCACTAGCTAACCCATACATCGAACACAGCAGCACCACCATTTGTAGCAACGCCACCATTTATTGCAGCAGTACCAACAGCAGTCGCAGCAGCAGCACCACCTGCACCACACCCCCGCAGCACCACTACCGCCGCCATGGCCAGCGCTGCAAGCCCGCCCGCCTCCTTCAACCTCCCCGCCTCCGGCACCACCACCACCACCACCACCGGCAGTAGCACCGGCACCGCCTACACCGCCCTCGGCAGTAGCATCGCCGACCTGACCCAATGGCTGCTGTCGCTGCCCGCGGGCGTGGCTCGCGCCCTGCTGTCGCCCGGCAGTGGGGAGGGGCTGCTGGGGCTGCTGCCGGGGTGGGCGCGGCAGCTGCTGCCGGGGTGGGACCCGGACCGCGACATGACAGACATGTTTGGCAAGGTGCGTGGGCGGGGGGGGGAGGGCGGGGGGGGGGTTAACTTTGAACCAATCCCGTAGGGAAACAGTCGCGCTGCAAGGAGAAACTGGATGGGGGGGGCTAGGATTGAAGTGCGAGGCGTGGGGGTGGGGTGTGTGTGGATGGGCGCATATGTGGGATGGAGGGGGCAAGTTCTCCGTTCCCCCGGCCGTGCAAACTGCCATGGCACCACGCGCACAGGCTCCACCCGCGCTACACATGCACACGCACGCAATCGCATGCACAGTGTCGCTGTCTTTGCGCTTGTGGGTCCTTGTGCGGTTTGCATGCCACACATACGCATGCACAACAAACACACAAACACACGCCTCCTACAAAATCTGTCAATCTCTCGCCCACTCGCGCAGGTGGTCATGATCACGGGCGCCAACAGTGGCATTGGCTTCCAGGTGTGTGTGTGTGTGTGTGTGTGTGTGTGTGTGTGTGTGTGTGTGTGTGTGTGTGTGTGTGGTTGGGGAGCCGGGGATCTGGGGGTGGCAGGGTGTGTTTTTGTGTTTTGGGTGAAATCCGCGTGCGTGTTTAGACACGGTGCGTGCGTGCTACAGCAAGCGAAGCGAATGGACTGTCGGCACGTGGCAGCAGGAGCAGGGCTTGGTCACAGAGGCCCAGCAGGGCAGTCGTTGATGCGCCTGGGGGAACGAGCTTGGGGTTTGGCAGGTGTGGGGTATTAGCTGGAGCCTGGAGGGGTAACCCACACCTGCCACGCCTCCTCGCCGCCTCCACACACGCACATGCCCCCCCGCCTACTCCGTCCTTCCCTGCCTCCCACCTCTTGGCGGCCCCCCTCTACTATGCTCCGCTCGTTCTAGCTGGTTTTGGTTTAGTTTGGGCTGGTATTTACATACACACCCCCTACACACGCACCCACGCACAGGCCACGCGGCTACTGGCCCGCAACAACGCACACGTGGTGATGGTGGTGCGGGACGAGGACAAGGGGCGCAAGTGGGTGACGGGGAGGGGGTGGGGAGGGAGGGGGAGGGGAGGGAGGGGGTGGGGGCCGAGGGGGCGGGGAGAGGGAGGCGGGGTGGGTAGGCTGAGCAACGATGATGGAGAGAAGTCAGGGCAAGAGGAACGATGAGGAGCTGAGAGGGACAGTCAGCAGCAGCAGCAGTCCCGCAAAACGATCGTCCACGTGTGAAACTGCAGCAGCTGCTTTGCCTGCAGGCCAGGCAAACGCACCCGCCCACCTCACCCCACCCATAAAACTGAACCAACCCAAAACTTCCACGCACAGGGCTGCTGAGGACATCAAACGCGACATCCCGCACGCTAAGCTGACGTTGATGCAGGCAGACATGGCCAGCCTCAGGTGGGTGCGTGTGTGTGTGTGTGTTTGTGTGTGTGTGGGTGTGTGGGTGGGTGGGTGCGTGTGGGGGGTGGGGGGTGGGGGGTCGGGGAGGGCGCAAGAACTAACAGGTGAGCGCGGAAGTGAGAGAAGGTGTACTACGTATACACGGACAGCGGTGCTGCACAAACGACACACACGAGTACCGGCGGTCTGTACTGCGTGGCTGCGTGCCTGCTTGATTCACGGCGCCGACGACTGCCGACGACTGCCCCTGTGCCTGGGCGGGCGCAGACAAGGTTTCATTTCTCATGTTTCATGTTTTACACCTCAACCGCCCAACCGCCCCCCCCCCCTTCCCTTCCCCCCCTCCCCGCCCCTCCCTTCCCGCCCCTCCCTCCCCCCCCCTGCCCTTACACACCCCCGCCCCCCACACACAGCTCCGTCAAGCGGCTGGCTGAGGAGTTCACCGCCACCGGCTCGCCGCTGCACGTGCTGGTCAACAACGCGGGGGGGATGGCGCCCGGGCCCTTCGCAGTCACGGCCGACGGCTTCGAGACGTGGGTGCCCGTGGCAGGGGGGGGCAAGGGGGGGCGGCGGGGTGGCGGGGTGGCGGTGGCGGGGTGGCGGTGGCGGTGGCGGAGCGGTGGCGGGGTGGCGGGCCATGTCGGTGATGGCTGAGAGGCGGTGGGGACTTGGTGCCGCGTGAGTACGGTACGTGACCTTCACAGATGGCCTCCCACTCTCCAATTCCCATGCCTCCTGCGGCCCTCTTTCCCCCTTCCCCGTCCTGCGCCCCTCCCCATCTCCCCTCCCCCCTGTGTGCCTCCCCCCTGTGTGCGCACGCAGCACCCTGGCCACCCACTACTACGCCCCGCTGTACCTGACGCTGCTGCTGCTGCCGCGCCTGCGCGCCTCCGCCCCCTCCCGCGTGGTCAACGTGGCCAGCTTCGGGGAGGCGTTCGGCCGCGTGCACTGGGACGACCTGAGGTGGGGGGTGGGGGAGGAGGGCGGAGGACGGTGGGGGAGGGGAGGAAAGGGGAGGGGAGGAAAGGGGAGGGGAGGGGAGGAAAGGGGAGGGGAGGAAAGGGGAGGGGAGGAAAGGGCCCGAAGGGGGGAAGTAAAGGGGAAGATGTTTTGAGGCTAGGGCGGGGGAGTGTGGTGTCTATCAAGGACGGCAGGGGTGGGGGAGAGGGGAGCCGCATGGGGGATGGGTGGGGAGCAGGGAGGAAGTGGCCGCCACCCCGCCACCCGCCGCCTCAGGCCCTTAGCTACAGCACGTGCACCGCCCGGAGGCCACAACGCCCGCCCCCATACCTCCATACCAGGCCGCAGACACAGACAGCGCCAAACCCCGTTGCGCGCCACACGGGCCACGCGGCTGAGCGCTGCGCCTCTCCCCACGGCAGCCGCCGGCAGCCCCCCCCCCTATTCCCCCCCACTGGGTAATTGCGTTGGGTTTGCTTTAGTTTGGGCTGGTATCTGCAACCCCCCTAAACCCTGTCTCATCTCACACCCCCCTTGGCAGCGCCCAGCATCCCGTGGCACGCCGCAGCAGGGGTGCCATTAGGTTCGGCTGAACCCCGTGTGCTCATCTCCCGGCATAGCCACCTCGCATGTGCGTACCGATACTGAACGCTTTTGAGTGTGACAGCATGTTTAGGTCGTTGCGGCATGGAAATTGCGCACCTCCGGCCAACGCGCGAGTGCGGCATAACACCAGCACCACCACCCTTGGTCTTGGGTTGTCTTATGCGGGTTAGGCATTTCTGGCACCCACTCGAGGCCGAGTGGCCTAATGGATAAGGCGTCACCCTCCGATTCTAGACGATGCAGGTGAAGATTGCGGGTTCGAGTCCCGCCTTGGTCGTAGCCGTTTTGCCCATGCATCAAACACAGCAGCCGTACGGCATGGCTTGCTGTGTTGAAGACACACACGGGGCACACGGATTGCTGCCCGAATGGGGAGCTGGGGGCGGGCTCACACGGGAACACACACCGACACATGCCACAGCAGCGTGTTACCCGGGGGGACTGGGGAGTGGCTGCGTGTTGGCTGTGGCGGGCGTGGCGATGCACGTGCCTTTCCGGTAGGCAGGTTGTGGGACGTGCAGCAACAGGTAGGGAGCAGGGACGGCGGCCGCGGGTTGAGCGGCGGTTGCGGCACCGCAATGTGTGTGTTGGGGCCCGCGTTCGCAGCCTGTCCGGGCATTGCGCCCCGCACCCAGCGCCGCATGTGCATTCGCTCAGCCCCCTAGCACTCGCATCCGCCCTAGCTCGTCTCTGCCACGCCGTCTTCAGACCACGGCCGTGCGTAGGCCGCACGCAGCGCCAGGGGGCGCGCACGGTGGGGGTGGGGGCAGGAGGGGGCAGGCCACACAGGGGGGCTTGCAGGGGGAACCACCATGCACACGACCAGTGACTGGCATATCTAGGGTCATTCATAGCCGTGCCAGTGTCGTTCGCCATTTGGTTATCGCGCTTCTGGGACTAGGCCGAAAGCCGTCGTGAGGGGGATCTAATGCACACCAGCTCCCGCGCAGGGGCATTGTCGCGGGCCGGTATATGCGTATAGCTAAACACATGTACATGATTTGCGCATACTGCTACTGCATCACGTCTCGGCGACATGTTCGTCGCCGACTCGCCGCCACATGCACGAAATGGCGCCGACACCAAGACGCAGTAACCTCCTCAGGGCGGGTTCAGCTGTCGAGCGTAATCAGCATAGTAGTCAACACAGAACATGCAATAGTAAATGGACTCAATGGGCGGTCCGCATGCGCATGCATGAAACCCTAGTCTCGCTCAGACCGCCTCGGCGTCAGCGGCCCGCCCCGCACGCGTATACCCCGCGCGCTGCCGTTCCGTCCATGGGCCCATGACGCAACCACCCGTGACTCCATTATATTGCCAACATGCGCCATAACCCATCCAAACGACCCCACTGGGCACTGGGCTCGCCAGAGCTCACCAAGGGAGGCTGCTTTCTGAGCCGTACCGTCCGCAAGCGGGTCCCACTCCAGGAAAAAGCGTGTCCCCAGGGAGGCGCCCACGGGATGGCACCAAAACCCCTTGGTAGATTGTCCTTCAAGGAAGCCGCCACGTCTACGGACTCATCTCGTCTATGGCTTGCTGATGCTTGAAGGACAATCTATCAGGGGGGTTTCACCGCGTGCCGTCCGGGGGGTGCGTTTCCCCAGCCAAACCCGCACGCCGAGGAGGCCAGGAGACGTCGCCCCGAGAAAAATGCAGAGCGGGATACAGACTCCGCCACTTAATGTATATGTTACATGCAATCTGTTGGAGCAATAGCGCTTGACAGCAGGCTAAAACGTGCTCGTCGAGGCTCAAGTCGCGAAATTGACCGAAGCCAACATCCTACATAGGCGTTGTTTTCGGGCTTTATCGATTGCCGTCAACACAGATATATGCATAGGTGTAGTTAGGCTACTGTCTGGCCTGGTATGGCGTGTCCTGGCGAACGCGACATTTAGATGTTCGAGGTCGGCCCCGGCTCGATTCAATGCCCCCGGGTTACTCTAATGACCTTATATGTGATATAAGATGCTATAGGAAAGGTATTGGGCTGGGGACACGACCGGCCCGCAGGGCCGTGCGCGAGTGGGACCCGCTTGACCGTCCGTGCTGGCCTGCTCCCGGCAAGGGTCGCACACATACTCCAAACGTTCAGCGGGACCTAACCAACCTGCCTAAACACTGTCCCATCGCACGCATACTCCAAACGTACAGCGCGGCCCCGCGTGGCTTGAGCGCGCCAGGTCTGCCCGCCGGGCCCAGCGCTGCACTTCAGAGCATTTACGCCGGTGTGTGAGCGCTGTGGTCCAACCGGCCACAGCGCCACCGGAGCTCTGTGCGCCCGCAGCTCTTTGAGGACGCGAGTACTCGAGGGCTCAGTGCCAAACGGCAAGCAGGGGGCTGGCTTACCTTGTAGCGCTGGGCATGCCGTGCGGACCCGGAGCGGTGTGTGTTTGCGTGTAGGTGTGCGAGCCCATCCGGGAGCAGGAAGGGCCGCGCACGGCATGAAAGAGGCCCGGGACCGGGCTTGAGGTCTCGCCACACTGGTGTGCCATGAACACCTTCGGTCCCTCCCCAGCCTCCACTTCAGTGCGCCTTGGCGCGTTCCAACTGCTCACCAAAACCTACAACCCCGCCACCAGCGGCCTGCCGCACCCCCTCCACGGCTCCACGCGCACCCGAACAGACATGTACGGCATGCACACAGTGTCCCCCCTTTCTCCTTCTCCTGTCCTCACATCCAACGACAACCCCCTCCTCCCTTCATACTTTCCACATACACACACACACACACGCCTCACCACCCCTTCAGGGGCGTGGACCTGCGCACCAGCGGCCTGCCCGCCTACGCCGCCTCCAAGCTCTACCTGCTCATGGCCAGTCGCGACCTCAACCGCCGGCTGAGGGGCACGGGCGTGGACGTGTTCCCGGTGCACCCGGGTGAGGAGGGAGGGAGGGAGGTAACGTTGAACCAATCCCGTAAGGAAACAGTCGCGCGGCAAGGAGAACTGCAGCTGCATAAGCGAGTCGTTGTACATCACGGCAGGAGGGAGGGAGAGAGAGAGGGTGGGGTGGGGTGGGGTGTAGTTAATTCCAATCAAGAGGGGCAAACGTCTTGTGCGGATGAGGGGCAAAGGTAGGAGGGGAGATGGAGAGGAGCCGGAGTGAAGCGGGACGCGCCCGGCTGACCCCTTCCCCATCTCCTTCACCTACCCCATTCCCCCGTCTCCTCCCCCCCCTCCTAGTTCGGGCTGGCATTTACAACCCGCCCCCCCCCCCCCACCTGCCACTGCCCCAGGCCTCGTGTCCACGCCCGGCGAGGCCAAGTCCGACAAGTCCTACCCCGTGTCCGTGCTGGCGTTTGTCGGCTCGCGGCTGCACGGCCAGTCGGAGCTGCGCGGTGCACTGGCGCCGCTGTTCGCAGCCACCGAGCCGCGGCTGCAGGGTGGGTGCGGAGGAGGCGGTGGCAGGGTGCGGAGTGGGTGGTGCGGAATGGGTGGGGGAGGAGGGAGGGTGCGGAGTGGTTGCGCAGGGGAAGGAGGGCGTGCAAGGATGCGGGTTGCGGACTGGGGACTAGCGCTCAGTCAACTGCGGGTTTCCGCGCGGCCCACAGGACACGCCTTCCCTTCTGCACCACCTGCTATCCCTCCTCCTCCGCCACCGCCATGTCCTCTGCCTCCTCGCCGCAACCTTCAACCCCGCCTCTACCCCACACCACCCCCACAGGCCGCGGCGGCACCTACATCGGCCCCAACAGCTTCGGACTGCAGCTCTTCGGCTGGTGAGGGGCAGGGCGGGGCAAGGCGGGGCGGGGCGGGGCGGGGCGGGGCGGGGCGGGGCGGGGCGGGGCGGGGCGGGGCGGGGCGGGGCGGGACGGGGGGTGGTGCGGGGGAGGGTGCGGGGGTGCAGGGCGGGGCGGATATGTCCGCGTTCACATTCCACAAACTCTTTCCTTGCGCTTTTACGTCGCACACCACGAGCCACGCGAGTACGGTATCCACCATTCCACCCCTTCTATGTGTGCTCCTCCGACACGACGCAACACGCCGCCCCCACACCCTGCGACCCCATACCCTCCGCACCCGAACCCTGCACCGCCGCCCCCAAACCCTCCGCACCCGAACCCTGCACCGCCGCGCCCTGCACCCCCGCCCCCACACCCTGCACCGCCGCGCCCTGCACCCCCGCCCCCCCCCACACACCCACACAGGGGCGGCAGCAACACGGTGGCCCGCAGCCCGGTCAACTGGGCGGCTCGCGACGCGGCCGAGTGCCGGCGGCTGTACGACCAGACCCGCGCCGTGCTGGACAGCGCCACGGTGGTGAGGGGAGGGGGTGGTTGGGGGGTTGGGGGGTTGGGGGCTGGTTGGGTGGTTGGGGGGCTGGGGGCTGGGGGCTGGGGGTTGGGGGCTGGGGATTTTGGGGTGGTAGTGAGGGGTGGCTAACAAGGGGCCGGCGCGAAGGACGAGGGGTGGGTGGGCAGGGGCGAAAGCGGGTGGAGCGGGTATCCGGACAGGTGAGGGTCGAGACGCGCAAGTGCCGCCCCGCAGCCTTGCGCCGTACCGCGCCCTGCGTCGCCTGCACCCGTGTGCTCCCCTTGCTCCTGCCGGGCCTGGCACCCTCCTGCGGCTCAACCGGCCTCACCACCTATGTGCACCACTGCGCCCCCATGCAAATGCCACTGCTGCTGATGCGGCTGTGCAGGCGGCGGGCCTGGGTGCCGTGCCGGTCACACACTTTGTGGACGCGCAGCAGCAGGCCGCGGCCAAAGCCCTGGCGCCCGAGGGCGGCGGACAGCACCCGAAGCACCAGCCGCCGCCGGGCTCCGCGATGCCCCTGCTGTGAGGGCCCCGGCGGCTGGTGGGTGCTCCTGCGTGGCGCGGTGCCGGCGGCGGGAGGCAGGTGGTGGCAGGCGGAGGCGGTAGTGGGCGGCGCAGGAGGCGGACGCAGGCGGCGGAGGCTGCAGGCAGGAGGTGGTGGCGGCGGCGTTAGGCAGCAGAAGGCGGTGGCAAGAGTTGGCCGGCGGCAATAGGTTGTAGTGGGCGCCAGCGGCAGCAGCCTGCTGCAGGAGTGGGCTGCTGTCGTGGGGCGTCGCTCAACTCGCATTGCTCTTGGAAGCAGGAAAGCAGGGAAATGTCTGTTGGAAGTGAGTGAATGAGGTAGTCCTTCGGCGGCACATGTCCGGGCCGAAATTTACAGCAGGTTGGTGTGTTGTTGGTTGGGACTTGGGAGACGGCGATGCGCAACCGTTGCGGTTGAGTTGGCGGACTCCCGGCTCCGCTTCCGCTTCCGCTTCCGCTTCGCCCAGTAGTTTCGCCCGCAGCAACTACTGGTATGCGTAGACAAGACGAGCCCTTGCTTGGTTGGAGTATTAATTGGCTTGAGTTGATCAGTTGCATACCGTTGCGGTCGAGCAGCGATTTGGGTGACGGTCGTTCGTGGGTGGCTGAAGGGCAGGAATTGCGGCGTGGCGTGCCTTCCCCCGCCGTGCGCAATGGCAACAAGCAGTACCATACACATATATGTAGCGCTCCAGAAACGTACCTGACCAGCATATCATGCATTGAACGTGCGAGATAGCCTGGGCGTGGCGGTGCCGTGGCATGACTCGAGCCGGAGTGTTGCACCGTGTAGGGCGCGGGGTGACTAGGCATTTCCGTTGGGGTTCCGGAGTTCCACGCGCCGACATGGCACACGGTCTCAACGGCGCACGAGCTGGGCTAAAAGGCCGTCGAAAAATGGGATAAAATTTCATGCAACCCTTACGGCCAACTGGGCTTCCAAAGCGCGCCTGTGATTCGGAATGCTGGGGAATGTACCCAGCGTTGGTGCACTCCTCAAAATCCAGGCCACCCCAAAATTAGAACACCAAACCACGCTGTAGTACTCAACGAAGACACAGATAACGAGTGCGGAAGGAACAGAGAGCACACAAGCTTTTTGCAGGCCATTTGGCCCCTATGTTTTTGAGCCTGTCCAGCCCGCTGAACCCCCTAATACTTGTACCGATACCGTTTTCGAGTGGGCAGCTGCTTATGATGCCAGCGGATGAGGTTGCGAGCTCGTCGTTGCGACCAGGGCAAGGGCCGCTCACGGTGAAGAGGCTCTACCAGAGCGGGAGCAACGAGTCGACGGAGGTGCGGGAAATTGCTGCACTCGTTTGGGACTGCCAGACGCTGACGGGCGTTGTCGCTGTCCCGGGGCAGGTTTCCTCAAGTCGGAAGCGGGCAAGGCTCCATGGCGAGCCGATAGTGCGCCCAGGGGCGCCTCTGCCCATCAGCTTGAGCGCGTTCCGAGTGCCCGATAAGCTAAGCCCGCCTCTCCGGGAGGACGACAAAGGTGAGCGCTGCCGTTTCGTCACTGGGCTTGGGCTGAAGTCGTCAATGCAACCCAAACTGAGCTCCCCACCTCTCGACACTGCCAGATGGACACTTCCAATACGAGCTCGGCGAAAACCTGTCCAGTCGATGTAAGTGGGACGCTCCTGGGGACTTTTGTGCTCGCAGAAACACGCCCAAGTGGTTAACAACGCTCAATTTTGCTGCCCGCAGACAAAATCCTCTCCAAAATGGGGGAAGGTGCGTTGCTCGCTGCCGGTCGTGGTTTGTGGGGCTTGCTGCGCGAGAGGACGCGCGCCTGAGCAGCATGCAAATGGCCTGCGCAGGGACTTTCGGGCGGGTGCTGGAGTGCTGGGACCGGAAACGGGAGGACTACGTGGCCATCAAGATTGTGCGCAACATAGACAAGTACCGGCACGCGGCGATGATTGAGGTGCGAAGGCTCGGACGTTGCCAACCGCAGCCTGCCGGACCGCCTGGCCTGCCCCCCGAGCGCTGCCGGCGCCTGCTGGCTTTCCCAGCTTGGGCGGGACTTGTCACGGGGGCGACGGAGCCATGGCTTGCGCACTCAGCCGTGCCGCTTCACGTAGCAGCATGCCGGCCCCAGCGGGGGCACCGACGGTCTGCTTTCATATGGTGGCGCTCCGCCTCCCGGCCTTACTCCTAGGGCCTGCCACGCCCCCGACCAGTCCATCTCACCCCCGCCACCTCCCCCTCACCTCCCGCCGCCTCCCCCCGCCCCGGCCACACGCCCGCAGCTGGAGGTGCTGAACACGCTGGAGAAGAACGACCCCTGCGGCCTCAAGTGGGTCGGCCGGCCGGGGTCACCACATGCCGGGGCTAGGGGCGTGCCTAGCGAGCTGTGGGCCGGGAGCTGTGGGCTGTGGGTTGGCGGGCTGCTGGGGCTTGGGCCATGGTTGCGACGGGCCGGCCTCACACACGCCAACCACAACGACCCGAAGTCGTGACGCTGGCCTCCATGCGTCGTGTGCGCCGTCATCTTACCAACCACCCCCATCTTTGCAACCCCCCCTGCCCACGCCGCAGTCACTGTGTGGCGCTGCGGGAGTGGTTCGACTACCGCGGACACGTCTGCATGGTGAGCGCGACTGACGCTGACAGACTGGGAGACTGAGGAACTGAGAGACTGGGAGACTGAGGGACTGAGAGACTCAGGGACTGAGAGACTGGGAGACTGAGGGACTGAGGGACTCGGGGCGCTGCGGGCAGCCGGCCAGCCAGCCAGCCGTGGGTGCCCGCGGGCTGGCGGCTTGTGGGTGTGCATGTGCCAAGCCGGGGCCAGGAGCGGGCTCGAGGGGGTTGGGGATCTGGAGCTGTAGGGACGGGCAGGTGGGTGGGTGGGTGGGTGGGGCACGGCTGGCGCTAGGCGGGGGCGACGGAGTGCCGTGCCAGCAGACGGAGGTGCTGGAGCGGCGGCGACGGTTGCAGCAGGCAGCAGCAGCAGCAGCAGTATGGACGTATCGGTGGGCGGCGGCAGGCGACGGCAGCGGCAGGCGGCGCAGTTGTGGCGGCTGTCGGTTGGGCAGCGGCATGGCGGCGCGCGGCGCGGCGGCGTCTGGTGACCGTGTTTGTTGCTGCAAGACCGCCCGCCCGCCTGCCCGCATGCCGCTGCACCGGCGAGAGGCAGCGCCGACGAGGGGTGGCACTGGCGCACTGGCTCTGCAGGCGTCGCCGCCGCCGCCTGTAGCCCCGCTGCGTTTGGTGCTGCCGCGCGACACTGATGGCAGCGGCGGCGCCGGCGGGGGCTATGCACGATGCGACGGCTTGCGGTGCAGCGGGCGGCCTCTGGCTGGCGCGGCCGCCGCCAGGAGGGGGGGGGATGAGGCGCTAGAGCCCGACCCAGCCCGGCCCGGCCCGGTTCGACCCGGTTCGACCCGGTTCGACCCGACCCAGCCCGGTTCGGCCCGGTTCGGCAGGGGAGGAGGCCAAGCGGCGCAGGCGGCGGAGCACAGTGCAGCAGGGGTCGGGGCTCCGCGGCGCTGTGCGGGCGGGCGGAGGGGTGGGGTGGTGGGCCGCTGGGTTGTGGGGCCGCCGGCGCAGCAGCCAGCCGCGCCGCAGGTTGCGGCTTGTTTGTGCGTGTGCAAGGCCCGCTTCTTGAGGACCCCCTGCTTCTCCTCGTCCTGCTCCTCGTCCTGCTCCTCTGACGACAACTCAAACGCGCATGTGCCCACTCACTCGCCGGCGCGCAGGTGTTTGAGAAGCTGGGGCTGAGCCTGTTTGACTACATGCGCAAGAACGGCTACAAGCCCTTCCCGCTGGACGTGGTGCAGGTGAGGAGGGAGGGGAAGGAGGTGGGAAGGGCGGGGAGATCAAGGGATGGGGAGGGAGTGGAGGTAGGGGAGGTAGGGGTGGGGTGGGAGGGGCGCGGAGGAGAGCAGTCTTTCTTTCTTTCTGCATGCCCCCCGCTCTGTGTGTCTCTCTGCCTCCTCCCCTTCTTGATGAATCATGTATGTAACCCCCCGCCACCTCCTCTCCCCGCCACAGGATTTCGGGCGGCAACTGCTGGAGGCTGTGTCGTACATGCACGAGCTGAGGCTGGTGCACACGGAGTGAGTAGGAGGGGGGGGAAGGGGCGGTGGGGGAGGGGAGGGGGTTGCGAGGTTGTGACATTGGGAACAGGATACAAGCAGGGGAATCAGGGGACACCAAGTAATCACATGGGGAGGGGCAGGGGGCACGGGGAGGGGGAGCGGTGTGTACCAGCGCCGCCCTCCTCCCGTGTGTTTCATGGGCGGCTAGCCCCCCCTGCATCATGTACCCCTATGCCAGCTGCCCATAGTCCGCTTGAGTCTTAACCTCACGAACCCCTCCGCCCCTCCCTCCCCCTCCTAACGCCTCCTCAGCCTGAAGCCTGAGAACATCCTGCTGACGTGTCAGGAGTGCGGCGTGGCGGCGGGCGGCGGCGGCGTGGGCGTGCAGCAGCCGGCGGAGAGCTCCGGGTCCAGGTGAGAGCGGAGGTGCGGTGTGGGGGTTACATTCATGATTAAGAGGGGGGGGGGGTGGCAGGGTGAGGGGATGGACAGGGGAGGAGGGAGGAGGGCCCGGCCAGGAGGAGCTCTGGCGGCAACGGGGGACGAGGTTGAGGTCGGGGTAGGGCAGTGTGACAGTGGCGGCGTTCAGTCAAAACGAGCCCCGGATGGGTTCATCATGGGCCGCTTCAGGTCGGGCCGCCTGTGGGCCGCATTGTGCTTGCACGGGCGCGTCCGTCCCCACACATCCAGTGCTCCCTCCCAACACCCCCCACGCGTCCCCGGTACCCCCCACCCCACCTCCCCAACCCCCGCCACAGCGGCAGCGGCGGGCGCTGTTGCAGCCGGCCCCCCTCCTCCGCCATCAAGGTCATCGACTTTGGGTCCGCCACCTTTGAGGAGCAGTACCACAGCTGCATCGTGTCCACACGCCACTACCGCGCGCCCGAGGTAAAGGGAGAAGGGGATAGGGGGGGCATAAACACCAGGCCAAACTAAATGAAACAAAGCGGAACTAGCGGAGCACAGGGGGGGGGGCGGCAGCAGAAGGACGAGGGCTGAGGAGGAGCAGGAGGAGGAGGGCTGAGGAGAGGGAGGGGGGGGAGTGGCAGCGACATGCACAATGACGAGCTGGGGCGACCCTACCCTAACCCCCACGCTCTGCTCCTCGCTCTATTGCATTGGGTTCGGTTTAGTTTGGGCTGGACTCTACAAGCCCCCCTGCTGCCCCCTGCTGTTCCCCCTCCCCCCCCCTGCAGGTGATCCTGGGCCTGGGCTGGTCCTACCCCTGCGACATGTGGTCCATCGGCTGCATCCTGGTGGAGCTCATCACCGGAGAGGCGCTGTTCCAGGTGGGCGGCAGTATGCAGGCAACGCCTCCCCCTCCCCCGCTCATCGGGCACGACGCGCCTGCTGCACCAATGCGCCTGGCTACAACTTCTCAGTCAACCTCATTATTCAATCACCAATACATAGTAATCCCCCTTCTCGTACCCTGCAGACGCACGAGAACCTGGAGCACCTAGCCATGATGGAGGCGGTGCTGGGGCCGCTGCCTCCCGGCATGGCCGGCCGCTGCGCCCGCACCCCCGCCGGCAAGTACTTTGCGGCCGGCAGCGGGCGGCTCAACTGGCCGGACGGCGCCGCCAGCCGCAAGAGCGTCAAGGCCGTCAAGCGGCTGAGCGGGCTGCATCAGCTCATCCTAGAGCAGGGTGAGAGAGGGGGGGAGCGGGCGTGGGGAGCGGGGTTGTAGAATCCAGCCCAAACTTTTCAGCAATTCCAATGCAAAAGAGCGAGGATGGGACGGCGGGTTACTGTGACACCGTATCAAGCAGAACTGGGAGACGCATGGGAGGAGGGGGAAGGGGGCAGCGAGGCGGGGAGGAAGGTGAGGGGGAGGAAGGTCACGATGTGTCCAGCCCACCTCCACCCCCACCCCCCAAAACAAATCATGAATGTAACACCCCGGCCCCTCCACCTCCACCACCGCCCCCACCACCACCACCACCACCACCACCACCATCACCACCACCGCCCCCACCCGGCAGGCGACCCCACGGCGCGCCCCTACGCGGGCGAGCTGGTGGACCTGATCACCGCCATGCTGCGCTACGACCCCGCCGACCGCCTCACAGCGCCGCAAGCCCTGGAACACCCCTTCTTCGCGCCGCCGCCCCCCTCATCGGCACCCGCCTGCGCCAACGCCGTCGCCAACTGCGTGACGCTGCTGAGCCCGGCGGCGCTGCTGGCGGCCGCCGCGGCGGCGGCGGCGGCGGCTGCGCCGCCGCCGCTGACGCTGTCGCTGCCGCTGACGCAGGCGCAGCTGCCGATGACGGCAGTGATGCCGGGCGGCGGCGGCGGCGTCGGGCTGCCGTTGGGGCTGGCGGCGGCGGCGGCGGGGCTGCCCGGGTTGATGGGGCTGGAGGCGGCGGCGCTGGCGCTGGCGGCGGGCGTGGACCCCGGCGTGAGCGTGGGGGCGGCGCTGGCGGCGCTGACCGGCGGCGTGGCGCCGGGCGCGGGGCCGGCGGGCACCGGGAGCCTCGTGCTTCTGGCGCCGGGCCCCGTGTCGTCATCCGCCGCCGCCGTAGCGGCGGCAGCCGGGCCGGCGGCGGCATCAACGGCAGGCGCGTCAACGGCGTCGGGGGCAGGGACAGGCGCGGTGCCGGCGGCGCCGCAGCCGATGCCGCATGCCGCCGCCGCCACCGCGGCGGCGGCGGGCGTGGGACGGCACCTGGCTCAGGCGGTTGCGTCATGACTGGGCGGTGGCTTGGGCGGCCTGGGCGGTTATGGCGGGCTGGCGGCAGCTGGTGGCGGCGGCGGCGTTGTCGTGGTGGGCCCTGCCGGCGTGATTGTCGGCGGCCGCGGCGGCGGCGGCGGCGGCGGCGGCCTGGGCGCTGGAGGAGGAGGTGTGGGGTGGCTGCACGGCTGGGCGTTGTGGCACGGCTGGCGCGGCGCGGTCCGGGCCCGTGTGGCGCTGGCGCGCGCGGCGGCGCGTCGCGGCGGCGGCGGCGGCGGTGCCGTCGGAGTGGCGGCGGCTGGCGGTGCTGGCGGCGGCGTGGCGGCTGCCGCCGCGGCGGCGGCAGACGGTTGCAATCCCCCCGGGTGAAAGCCCGCCGTGCGGGTACAAGATGCAATGTACAGGAGGGTGGTGGTGACGTGGTGGTGACGTGGTGGTCGTGGAGAACGCGAGCACGAGAGACGGGAGGCGACGGCGAAGGGAGCGCGGTGGCCGGGCGCGCGCGACATTGTGTGTGTGCTGGCTGCAGCGCCTGCTACGCCGTAGTGCCGTTCCAAATTCTCCCGCACACATGAGAAGTATATGCCGGTTTGTTTGGCGCATGGGGTTCTTCGCATGGGGTTCTTCGCACATGATTCAAGAGGTTGGTTTGGTGCGTTGGTTTGAAGCTGTGTCAACTTTCGGCGGAAATGTGTCACGTCCAGAACTCCCTGTAGTCGTTCTGGCGAGGCTATGTTTTTTTAGAAACGCGCATGCCTAGCGCGAGTGGGTAATCTGTGCGTATGCGCGTGTGTCACATGCTTTCTAAGAGTTTGTATGGCGGTAGGTCCGTGCGCGGACTCTTAATGTGTTGGTATGTGTGAACGTGTGCGTGGCTTTATAAGGTTTGGAGGATGTTGTGAAAGTCTGTTTGCGGGTGCATGGAATACATAGCTCCGAGCTGGCTGTTTTCTGACCGCATTGTTGACTTGCTTTGCTCTGTGTCGACGACAATCCTAATAGTATGGTAATTAGCTCGGCGGCAGCAAATCAAGCACGCACGGGCGCCCCGCGGCGCGACGCGTTGCTTTGTGGTGGCGCCCGGAGCGACGCAGGCTGCCGCCGGGCCTGTGTCGCGCAACGGCACCGCATATCTGTATGCGCATTTGGAATTGGACAGAACTGCATTGCGACTGGACGAACGGCAGGTTGGACCCGAGGAACGCAGTGGGGTGTTTTGACACGCAAAGGACGTTTCGTTTTAAGAGGGCTTCGTTCGGTGGCTGGTTGCTGAAAGCGCACCAAAGGCCCCGTGTGCGCTTGTGTGTGTCTGTGTGTGCTCGGGGGATTGCTGGGGATGCGAGGTGAAAGGAGTCGTCGGAGCCTGTCGGGGCCGGTTTTGGAGTTGTGGCGCATGGCGTGTGAGGTTATGAGGCCCCCGGGGTTTGCGCTTGCCCGCAGGCACGTGGCACGTTGGCATTACGGTATCACCGGCAAGGTTGTGTGGGATTCGTGCGAAAGGGTCCGACGGGGCGATTGCAAGCGGAAGATTTGGCCGCAGCCTGGTGCTGTGTTGGCGGGGTGCATGGGGGTGCATGCATGGATCATGTTGTGGTGTCCTCATGCAGTCACAGAATTTGCACTTCCAAACGCGCACACATACGGTATGCGCGCGCGGGGCAACGTGCCAAGGCACCGATTGCCCCGGCCCACGCGCACTGGCGCATACACACACAAAGGGATGGATCATGGATTGTCGGTTGGTCGGTTGGGTGCGATTTATATGTCACCGGTTTGTCGCCTCTGTCGCTGTCGTTTCGGCGAACGCACGCGCAGCGGCGAGTCTGTACATATATACATTGTTTGGCTGGCCGTCGGGTAGACCTGCTAACGCAGAACACGCACGCACGCGCTCCCGCACGCGCGCACACGCACGCACAGTCGCACATGGTCTGCACGTGACGCCGAGGTATGTCGTTGCCAGGTAGCGGGGGGCAGGTGGCGGCGGGACCGTGGTGTGGGAGTGCCAGTGGGGCGTGTGGGTGCCTTGGCGGACCGGCTGCGTGTGCCGGCATGGACGATTGGATGCATAGACTTATATGCACTTGCCATTATTAGAACATTGACGACCCGGCGTCCCTTAACCGTGACTTGATGTTTGCTGGTGGTTGGACGTGTGGAGTACGGGGCGTTCCGCGACGCGGACGGGCTTGTGGGGCGGCCCGTGTAATGCGGCCATTCATAATTCACAAATCAAGGAACAACCCCTTGTGCTTCATCCAGGAGCGCGGTAAATGCTACATATATTCCAGCCGCATTGGGCGCCAACGGCCAACCCCGAATGGGATGGGCCTACGGTTGCCACCAAGGCACCAACACTGCCCTGACTTGGTGCGGCCGTGCGGGTCAGCGGTGCAGCGGAAGCTTGGCTGTAGGATGGGCGGGGCCCCTACGGTCCTGACTTCAAGGACTTGTCCTCCCCTCTAACCCCAAAACTCCATAAGGGCCCAGGATTTATACGGGTTCAATGGTAAGGACGTGTGGCGCGAGGGACACGGAGGAACTGGGGTCCGGGGGCGTGCTGGCAATTTCAATGGGAGTTGGGGACCCTGCACGCATCCACGCCCAGCAGTGCCCATAGATAATTTGATTTGCATCTGTAAACGTAAGCCCTCACAGCGCGCGCACATGTAAGTAGCGAGGATTCACTGGCGAAGTCATCCTAGGTGAGCTCCATTTACTTATAGCCTCTCGGCGAGCGGCATTGAAACTGACATGCGCCATCATGTCAACGTAAGATTATTTTAACACTGCAGAGGCGTGCATTCAGCGCGACCTCCTGGAAGGAATCGCACGTTGGCAAATTTGGTTCAGCCCAGGGTTCGACCGAAACGCTAGCTCGTCAGACGGTGCAGACTGCATTACACCAATACATTAGGCGACGCTCAGGACCACACAGCAGGAAGCGCGGCAGGTGTTGCACAGGTTTCCGCACTAATGAACTGCTGCGGCCACACCTCCAGCCACCTTACTTGACGTGCGGGCGCTACCCAAGCAACCCAGCTGTCCGCACCTCAGCGCCGGGAGTGGAAGACACTCTGGGTGAAGTCGCAAGGTCGCCAGGCCCTTTTGATGTTGCCGCTGCTGTTTCTACTGCTGCTTGTGGGGCCGCCGCCGGCGGCGGTGCCGCAAGCAGGGGGGCGCTCTGCAGCGCCGTTGCTGCTGGCCGCGGCGGCAGCGGCGGCTCCCACGCACCCACCTAGATCAGACGTGCAAGCGGCGGACCCAAGCCAACAGCATCAGCAGCAGCAGCATGCGCAGAGACTCAGCGCCGTTCGGCCTGGACAGCAGAGCCGGCGCGTTGTTCTAGGACAGCGACAAGAGCAGGGGCATCGAAACCAGCAGGAGGAGCAGCGGCAGCAGCCGGAGGAGGAGGAGGAGGAGCAGGACGAGCAGCAGCCAACGTCGCAGCAGCGACAACAACATGCGCACGCGTCGGTCCCGGCAGCCCGCCTGCCGCCCGAGTGCGGGCGCTACGCCGCGCTGTGGGCGGACGGCAGCCCGGCGGCGGATGACGTGGGCTGGTGGCGGCATGTGGGCGTGACGCAGCGCATGACGGAGGCGGCGGTGGCGGCACACGCGGCCTGGCCCAACCGCACACGCAACGCGCTCTACTTTGCCTTTGTGGGCGGGCGCGCGCACGTGCTGCCCACCGACCTGGTGTCGCCCAGGTTCAGGACGCACGCGCCGCTGATGGTGGGTGCGGCTGGGTTGGTAATAAGTGCGGCTGGGTTGGTTGAGTTAGTGCGGTTGGGTTGGTTATTAGTGCGGCTGGTTGGATTATTAGTGCGGCTGGGTTGGTTATTAGTGCGGCTGGGTTGGTGGGTGCATGGTTGAGTGGATGGGTGCGCGTGGGGGCCGTGGCTGGGGACCGAGTGGTTTGCAGCGCACCGCGGCTGCTGGGGCGAGCCTGCAAGGCGAGTGCATGTGTGGGGTGTGTGTGTGGGGGGGGGAGGGGTAGGCGGTCTGCAGGTGGCAGGGCGGCGGGGCTGGGGTGCAAGGTCATTGGGCGGGCCGAGGAGCGGTGCGGCGATGTGCCACCATAAGCTCTCCAGACCTTGCAGCAGACACAGGTATGTGCTGTAGGCCTGAAGCTGTGCTTCAGTGCTGGCGCCACGTCAGCCCTTTGACTTCACGGCACCAACTCTCCCGCCGCCGCCGCCGCAACCACCGTCCGTGCCACCACCACCACCACCACCACCACCACCACCACCACCACCACCACCACCACCACCACCACCACCACCATTCCACCACCACCACCTACACACCCATGGCGGATCCCAACCACAGGCCGCCTACATCAAGATGCTACTGCACCTGGAGGAGCGCTACGGCGTCGGCAGTAGCAGCAGTGGCAGTAGTAGCAATGACGGCAGTAGCAGCAGCAGCTACATCCCGGATGTGGACTTTGTGATCACCACAGAGGACATGGCGCCGGTGACGCCGCGGCAGACAGCCGAGGTCATGCACGAGCGCGGCCGGGCGCCGCAGTTGAGGTGCGTGGTTGTGTGTGTTGCATCAGTGTGAGGGACCTTGTGTGTGGCCGTGTGCGTGCGTGAGGGACTGCTGTTGCTGCCGCCGCCAGCTTCCAGGCAGTCCGCGCCGCCGCGGTGGTTATGGGGATGCTGCTGTACCCCACACGTTCCTGCTCTCTGACACGCATACACACAGCACACGTACACACACATTTCTGCTCTCTCTCACAGACTCACACACACACGGCAGCCCTCGATTGAGAGCCCTGTCGTTGGTTATACCAGATACACGATTCACGTGATCTGGCAGAATAACCGTGGAAACCGTAGTCACACACACACACACACACACACACGCGCGCACAGGTACGGCAAGCTAGCCAACGTCAGCACGGACCTGCTGCTGCCCAATTTCCACTTCGGGCTGAAGCGCTACGACTCCGAGCTTCTGGCGGCGGTGGCGGACATCAACAGCCGCCACCCCTGGCCGGACAAGAGGTGGGAGGGGAGGGGAGGGGAGGGGGAGGGCTACGGGGTAACGGTGGGCGGGTGTCAAGGGGTGGGCGGGGGGTGAAGACGGGGGCGAGGTGCTGGGGGCCCGGGGGCCCGGGGTTGGAGCGTGTGCGTGTACATAGACACAAGACAAGAGCAGAAGGGGAACCGGGGAGCGCAAGGTTGTTGACTGTGGTGGGCACGGTGCTACCACGGCGCGCAGTTGGTAGGTAGGGGTGACGGTGCGGGCCCTCCATGCATTACGGCGCCCTCCTCCCCTCTTTCGTGCCAGCCCCACTTATTGCCCTCCTCCCCATCCCTCCCTTTCCCCTTCCCCTTCGCCTTCCCGTTCCCTGCCCTTGCCCGCTCCCCACCTGCCCCTTCCCCCGCCTCAGGCCCATCGCCTTCGGCCGCTTCTCCAACTACGCCCGCCGCCGCCCGCCGCGCGGCCAGCCGCCGGTGCTGGGCGCGGGCGGGCGTGTGGTGTGTGGCGGCGGTGACGTGGGCGACTGCTTCGTGCGCGAACACCTGGTGGAGTGGGCGGCGCAGTTCAGGCCGCCCGAGTCGGAGCAGCAGCAGCAGCAGCAGCAGCGGCAGCAGAGGCAGCAGGAGCAGCAGGCGGGCTCAGAGCACCCTGAGCGGGGGCTGCAGGAGGGTTCGGTGTCAGGGTTTGGTGGTGGCAGCAGCGGCAGCAGCAGTGCAGAGGGCAGCAGCAGGAACAGGAGCAGGAGCAGGCGCAGCAAGGGTGCAAGCGCTGGCGCCGGGCAGCAGCGGCGTCAGCAGCGGGAGCTGCTGGCACGTAAGCGCGACCGCCGCCAGGCCTCATCTTCTGCCTCCTCCCCCTCCCCCTCCTCCTCCTCTTCCTCCCAACCCTCCCCCTCGACCCAGCCCTGGCACGTGGACGTGTCGCTGCACGGCCGCCTGTCCATGGCCGACCACGCCGCCTACCGCTGGCTGCTGCACCTGGACGGCGTGGCGCTCAGCAGCCGCCTCGAGCAGCTGCTGGTGGGGGCGGGGCGTGGGGTGGGAGGAGGCGTGGGGGGGGGGGGTGAAGGCGGCGGCTGTGGGCTGTGGGAGGAGGCGGGGGCTGGGGAGGGGGGGGGATGGCGGGCCGTGTTGTGGGAATGGGCAAGAACGCCCAAAGGCGGCAGTTGCTTGAGCGGCGCATGTCCACCTGCCTTGCCTCCCTCAACACCCTGTCCTTCATTCGCGTTTGTGCCGCCCCCTTTTCTTAACTAATCATGAATGTGCCCTCTCCGGGTCTTGCCAACAGGCTCTCGGCTCCCTGGTGGTTCGTGAGGAGACGGGCTATGCGGGCTTCTACCACCACCTGCTCCGACCCGGGGGCCCCCGGGCGGAGCGACGGGAGGAAGAGGAGCGGGAGGCAGAGGAGCGGGAGCAGGGGGAGGAGCAGGGGGAGGAGCAGGGGGAGGAGCAGGGGGAGGAGGAGGAGCAGGAGGCTGAGCAGGGGGAGGAGGCAGAGCAGGCGGGGGAGGACGGGCAGGCAGCGGGGGCTGAGGGCGAGAGTGAGGGCGAGGGTGAGGGCGAGGGGCAGGCCACTTCCGGGCCCCACTACGTGCCGTTCTGGGGTCCGGGCCACACGCCGGAGGAGCTGGCGGAGGTGCTGGACTGGGCGGCGGCACACGACCAGCAGGTGTGCGCCGGGTGTGCGGGGGGTGTGCGGGGGTTGGAAGAGTGGGTGCCTGGGTGGGGTGAGGTGCAGTGTCACGTGCCCGCGGGATTGGGGAGGTCACAGCACGGTTTCACAGCATGGCACAAACGGAAACTTCTAACCAAACACATCCAACCAGAAACCCTTCTACCCGCCCCATCCTTCCCCCCACACCAAACTACCCTTCCACCCTCCGCCCTTCCACGTTTTCCAACACGCGCGCCCACGCACAGGCCGCGCGCATCGCGGCTGCCGGCCAGGCCTTTGCGCGGCGCTACCTGTCCGCGCCGGGCCGCCACTGCTACATGCTATGGCTGCTCCAGAGCTACGCCACCGCCCTCGCCTACACGCCGCCCGCCGCCGCCTGGGCAGGGCAGCTGGTGCCGCTGCGGGACTGGGTGCGGAGCGAGATACTGGTGGCGGCGGCGGGGTTGGGCGGCGAGCAAGGGGAGGATGTAGAAGAACGCGAAGGTCAGGGGGGAGAGGAGGAGCAGGCCGGTGATGGCGGGGACCAGGGGAGGAGTGGCTGTGATGCGGGGGGCCGGAGCCGGCACCGGCACGGTGGCCTGGGGGGTAAGGTGATGGATGGGATCCTGGCGGCTGTACGGCGGGCGGCCCAGGGCAAGCCGGAGGACAGCGCGCAGGAGCGGCGAGACCGCGGCATCCTGGCCACAGCCTACCTGGCGAGCGACTGCTAGTATTTTGGAGTGAACAGTTGGAGTGATGGGTACTTGCACCGCATTTTGTCCTGTCAGCAAGGCGCGGGAGGGTGCTGGTTGGGGTGGAAGCGGGGCTGCCCCCTTGGTCTGGCCGCTCCGAGACCTGAGCGAGCGAGACGAAATTCGAGACATGTTGCATTATTCCAGCGCAAAAGCAATATATAGTGGATTGACCCAAGACGAGCAAATGCCGATAAGCCGGTGAAGAGTCGTCGGGCAGTGCCATGACAGCTCAGAACTGATTTCACCACCGCCCACGTTGTGCCCTCTCCACACGGGCCCGAGGCATCGCAAACGTTTCCATACCATTGATACACATCGCTTAGGTAGCGTGCACACAAATAAACCTAACTGCTTTCAAGATGGCCGCGATGTTGCGCTCGCGCGCCTACGTGGCGCACCATGGATACCAGCGGCAGCTGCGCTTCTGTACACCCACCAGGCATGTGGCGCACGCCGGCTTCGCGGAGGGCGCCGCGGCGGTGAGGGCTCCGGTGCATTTGGCGCGTTGTAGACCGGCTGAGACCTAGGCTGAGACCTGGCCTGAGACCGGCAACGGCTACCTTATTACTTGCTTGACAGGGGTTGGGCCATCAGTCGAGAGGCCCCGACGCTTTTCTGCATGGCAAATTCAGATGCTGTTTGCCGCGGCGGTCTCTAATAACACGGTTGATGGTGACGCCTGCTGCAGACTGGCGCGCCAAACACGCAGCCGGAGGTAAGCCTGCTTCCAGTCGCGGCGTGTGCACGGCCGGTATACAGCAGGGCGTTTGGGTGATGAAAGGCCACAGGCAAGCAGCGCTGCCCAGCGGGCGGCAGGCGCCTGGTTGCCGGTAACGCCTGTGATGCAAGTTTACGGTATTTCTCCAGGGCTTTCACCTTCCAGTGGCAGGGGCATCCCGGGACCCATGCATGGGCCGAACATGCCTGCACCCCGCCCCAGAAACGCCCGCCCCTCTTTCTCGCCTGAGGGCCTGTACTGATTGATTGCGGTATTGGCTGTTTCTCGCCGCACTCCAAAGATGTAAGCTCTGGTTTGCTCACTGCCCCATTGCAGGCCGCCGAGGAGGTAGCCCAGCTGCGGACCAAGCTGGCGGCAGCCGAGGTACGTCCGTGTTAGGCCGTGTCCACACATCACACGCACACGCACGCACACGAACACGAACACGGGAGCCGACTCAGCGCTCGTATCTTACGAAGGCAGGGGCGGCGTCAGTGGCCGAATTCCTTAAAATGGCTTCGTTTAGTTGACGAAACAGGCTGCCGCTGCTTCGTTCACCCCCAAATTTTTCCGGGGGCTCCGCCCCCAACCCGCAAGGTTCGTGTGCGGCGGTGTCAGCGATCTTGGCGACGCCATTTGCGCGGGAATAATACAGTGAACCCAACGCCATGCCCCAGAACACGGGACCTCGCCAACCTGCCTAAACCCTGTCCCATCACACACCGACACGACACGCCCACTCCTCCCCTGCTTCCCGCCGACCCAACCCCATTATCCCGCCAGGGGAACCCCTGTCTCCCGCCGTCAACACTCAACACCCATAGATACAGCCCTTTGAGCCTTCTTACCATATGCCACGCAGGTTTCGGCCGTGGAGTAGCCGCTGGAACCCCCTGTCCTTGGCCAAAAGTGGCCGAAATCCCAAAAATGTCTTCGTCTGTTTGCCGAAAGTCCCCCCAAGATCCCGTGCGTTTTGGCCGAAATTCCAAGTCAAGCTCAACAAAATTTCGGCCGCCAGAGGCCTTTTGGGGCAAATTTCGTTCCGAACGAAGGAAGATACGAGCGCTGAGCCGACTCAATTCGCAGCTCGGCAGTTGGGCGACCTCTTGGGTGTTGGGCTGCCCTACTCTAGAACTGGGGCAGCGATATGTACGTAGTGCGTGGCACCGCAAGCAGCTAAGCGCACCAGGCGCTGTGAGCGAGCGGCCGCCAGGCAGAGCGAGGCAGGCAAGCACCTTAGCACCTCCCACCGCCGTGCAGTGCGTGGCGGCCCACGGGCTCCCACTCATCATCACCGATGAGTGGGAGACCCAAGCAAACGCCACGAATGCGCCTGCGTGGGGATTCCTGCTTTCACGTGCGCGCGCGGCGGCTTGGTGGCAGCTAGTTCCTGGTGTGCATCGTTGCTGCTTGCCCGACTGCAGGCCAAGTTGGCTCAGGCGACAGCGCAGGCCAAGCTGGCTCAGGCGACCTCGCTAAAGACCAAGGTGCGTGGGCTTTGTAGGGGTCTCTGGCGGCGGCACAGCATGAGGGATGTGGGGTGGGGCGGGCAGCTAGCATGCGCTGACATGCATGCATACCATATCTGAGCGCGTAGCGAGGTTGGGCCAATGCACCGGTGAGCAGGGCGCTGAGGCTCAAGGCTGCGCGCGTCAGCGTGTCCGGCCTCGGCACTCCATATTGTGCACTGACGCATTGGCTTTGGTTCCTCGTGCTCATCGATAGATGTCGCACCTAGCGGGTTACACGCTCGCTACTGATCTTCGCACTCCTACCATGTCCAGCCTTGCCCTGTTCCGTCGCCCGCTCTCCTTGTCATAATCCCGTGTCACCTGCCACACACCTCGCGCCCATGTTCACGCATCAAATCCCCCTCCTGTTCATTGCGACTGATGGGAGCCTGTGCCGTGATGCACGCAGCTGCGCACGCTCTTCAAAGAGGGGGCGAGCTGGCTTCTGGTGGCGGCGTGTTTCTGCGTACTCATGCGAGCATTCTTCATGAAGGACCCCATCATGGCTGGGGCGTTGCTCCTGCCCATCGTCAGGTTCACTGACGTCATCTCAGAAGTCATCTCATTGGCGCTAACTGCGATGCGAGCCAAGCTGCGAGATGAGTAAGAGATTTAGTAGGACGCACGTGTTGGCCGTACCGCCGGCGGCGCACGCTGGCAAGGTCAAGCAATCTGGGTCTGCAACGCGGGCGCCCGGACGCAGACGGTGTGCGGGTGCTGACGGGGTGGTAGAGCGTCGGGAGCTTGGGGACATGCGATGGTGCGTGTGCGATGCACCATGAGACAGGACAAGGGCACGGAACAAGGGGCAGGAATGCAGGATGGCGTAGTGCGGCGTAGTCCCTTCCTATCATTGGCAGCGCATTCCCAAACCCTACCTAGGATTCAACAACCAAGGTGCGACGGCAAGGCGTGAGCGCGCGGCTGGTCGAACGCCGGAGTTACTGTGCCGAAGAGTCATCGCTGGCAGGCTGGCAGTTTGCTGCTGACGCGCATGCCTCACGCCGGCTCCGGCAGGTGCCGGGCCACGCAATAATGTCGAACGAAGTTAGGGAGCTGGGATTGAATGATGGGGAGAGCCCGTAGAGGGCTGGGACTGATCGTTGATGTGGTTAGCGAACTGCAAGGAAGTTGAAACGGGACACCGACCTCATGCCCGCGGGGACCGTACGTTGGTCATGATGGCGGTTGTGCTGGAAGGATGGAGGTGAGAACGTGACGACATCCTGCACCAACGCGTGAGGAGGAAGGGTTTTGAGCGAGTTCGGAGTGTTTGCAGTTACTAATACTATGGATGCTGGTGGGGACTGAGCGGGCATGACGGCGCAGGTGGTGGATGTCACAAGTGTATTGCGGATGCCTCGGTCATTCCACACCCGCCCTGACGTGTCAAGACATCCCACTCGAGCTGTGGGAGCCACGAGGCCGCAGCCTACCTCGCAACTCGCGGGCGACTGCTAGTAAGCTGGAGTCAAACTTGGGGTTATGGACAGCGCTCGTATCTTCCTTCGTTCGGAACGAAATTTGCCCAAAAAGGCCTCTGGCGGACGAAATTTTTGTGATCTTGGCTTGGAATTTCGGCCAAAACGCACTGGATCTTGGGGGGTCTTTCGGCAAACAGACGAAGACATTTTGGGGATTTCGGCCACTTGTGGCCAAGGACAGGGGGTTCCAGCGGCTACTCCACGGCCGAAACCTGCGTGTCATATGGTAAGAAGGCTCAAAGGGCTGTATCTATGGGTGTTGACGGCGGGAGACAGGGGTTCCCCTGGCGGGAGAGTGAGGTTGGGTCGGCGGGAAGCAGGGGAGGAGTGGGCGTGTCGTGTCGGTGTCGACATCGTGCGGGTCGTCAACTGAACGAAGCCATTTTAAGGAATTCGGCCACTGGCGCCGCCCCTGCCTTCGTAAGATACGAGCACTGGTTATGGATACTTGCAGGGCATATGGCTTGTCAGTAAGGCGCAGCTGCATGCAAAGCACCGGTCTGCAGACCGAACGTATGAAGCCATGTCGGTGCCCTGCTGGGCCGTGGGCGCCCAGTCATGCTAGGTCTGCTCTGCCCTACGCTTCGGTCCCCCAGCGAGCCCCATGTCTGCCGCATCCCCTTACATCATGATATCGTCCCCAACCTGACGCTTGCGGGGCACGCCCCATGGACCGCTTCGCTGTCCGCTAGTGGGAAGGGGGGGAGAAGGGGCGGCACCAACACCTGCCTGTGATTTCAGCATCCACCGGCGATATCATGCATGCTGGTCCCCTTGCTAGAGAAATACAATGATTTAGAGCATAGCCATTTGCGTCAGTCAAGCGCCTCAGGCGCAGCAGGTGCGCTTGCACCCTTACTTCCGGAAACTCATATTCTCGAACAACCTCACAATGGGAAATAAAGCTTCTCATTTCTCCAAGACCGTAGATACGCTGCCTGGTTTAACGTTGGACGAGAAGGCGAAGGCTCGGGTGTTATACGGCACTCGGCCAGGCTTTGCGGAGCATGCTGATGTGTTTATTTCAGGCAATCGCGAGGTAGCCGCAAGATCAATCAAGTTGTTGGTTGCAGGTGATTTCTGACGTGTACGCGACATTGTGCGCCCCTGTTCCTGCGCCTTAGGCAGTTGCTGTGCTCGTAACTCGCGAATTCTAAGCCGCCAGCTGCATTTTGGAGCACCAGCATGTTAGTTTGTTCTGTGGTGCCATGCTAGCACCTCCCTCATGTGCAGAGGCGGCAGCAGTGCCTTCCGCAGGTACGCAGGGGGTGCCGCCCAAACTCAACACGCCTGAGAGCGTGCTGTGCGTGCGTGATGCTCACCCGTGTGTTTGAATGGCTGGGATCCCTTCTCCCGCAGAGGCCGACGCGGCACGCCAGGCGCGCGAGGCGGCCCGTTCCACGACACGCGGTCAGGACCTGCCGACGCGGCTGCGGAAGTCCAAGTCGTTTTCAAGTGTGAACTCCTCCGATGTGAACACTCTGATAAGCAGCGTCAATTTGACTCGTGTCCGCGGCGAGGCGCTGGCGCCAGAGGACCTGCAGCTGCCCCCGGACACACCCGAATGCAGCAGCCTTGTCTGACAATCCGCAGCCGCCACCGCAACACCAGCAGCCGCACCAACACGTAAGCTTAAGCAGCAGGCGCTAGCGTAGGGTCTGAAGGTTCCTATCCACTGCCGATCCAGCTGCAGCAGCTGCAGGCCCAGCATACCGCGCGGTTTCCGCGGTTGCTGTACCGGCCGGAGCTGTTCGAGGCTGAGGCGCTGGCCAACGTCCACAGCTGCCTGTTGGCGGGGTAGTAGTACGAGACCACGGCGCACACCCTGGCCTGCGCGCTGCTGCAGCTGGGGCAGCGGCAGCAGGTGAGGACACGGGGAGGGGGGACGAGGGAAGAGGGGAGGGGGGAAGGGGGAAGAGGGGAGGGGGGACGAGGGGAGAGGGGAAGAGGGGGAAGGGGGAGGAGGGGAAAGGGGGACAGGAGGAAGGAGGGACAGGAAGGCAGGGGTAGAAGATAGGAGAGAGAGGCGGAGAGTGCGGTGAGCAGACAAGGGGAGGTGGCATGCTGGCGGTCCGGGCGCCAAGTGCGGTCGCCGTCAGTAACGCGATCCCACTTCGTCTCGCTCAGTTGCAGGATGCGATGCAAGTAAGACGGTGTGGCGCGTATTGCCAACGACCGGCGCACATGCCGGCGCCTCAACCGCACCGCCTGCAGCTTTCGCATCACTTGCAGCACCTGGTGGAGGTGGCGACGGAAGCGTTGGCGCGGGGGGTGCTGTCGGGGCTTCAGCGGCCAGCGGTCTGGCGCTGCTGGGCGCGATGGTCTAGGAGACGTACGCTGCGCGTGTGCCCGCCCGTGGTGGTGTCGGACCCCCGTGGCATCACCGTGCGCCGGCTGCCACCGGTGTGGCAGTGGGGGGCCGCTGCCGGCGGCGGCTGCTGCTGGCTGGCGGCTGCTGCTGCTGGCAGCGGCTACTGTGGCGGCGGCTGCGGCGGCTACTGCTGGCGGTGGCGGCTGCTGCTGGCGGTGGCGGCTGCTGCTGGCGGCGGCTGCGGCGGCGGCGGCGGCTGCTGCTGGCGGCGGCTGCAGCGGCTACTGCTGGCGGCGGCTGCAGCGGCTACTGCTGGCGGCGGCTGCAGCGGCTGCTGCTGGCGGCGGCGGGCGTGTATGGGGGCAGGCAGTTGTACAACGAGGATACACGTGTGATGCTGGCTGGGTGAGCGGCGCGCTGTTCCGGTCGCCGCTGTGCACGTGGTGTGGTGTGCATGTCGCTCGTGGCGGCGGGCGGCGTGGCTAGATGATAGGGCGATGCCATGCGTTGATGGCTAAGTGTAGGCAGGCGCCGGCTGCATGAGGACTTCTTGTGTGTGGGCGGAAGTGTGGGCGTTCTACGACACACAAGCATAAAACCCTGCGGACGGCGCCCTGGGGCATCTAGATGTGTCTTTATCTGACGATCCTACTACATGGGCGCCTGTGCCGTGATGCACGCAGCTGCGCACGCTCTTCAAAGACGGGGCGAGCTGGCTTCTGGTGGCGGCGTGTTTCTGCGTACTCATGCGAGCATTCTTCATGAAGGACCCCATCATGGCTGGGGTGTTGCTCCTGCCCATCGTCAGGTTCACTGACGTCATCTCAGATATCATCTCATTGATGCTGATTGCGCTGCGGTCCAAGCTGCGAGATGAGTACGAGATTCAGTGGGACACACGTATCTGTTGGCCGTACCGCCGGCGGCGCACGCTGGCAAGGTCAAGCAATCTGGGTCTGCAACGCGGGCGCCCGGACGCAGACGGTGTGCGGGTGCTGACGGGGTGGCAGAGCGTCGGGAGCTTGGGGACATGCGATGGTGCGTGTGTGGTGCACCATGGGACAGGACAAGGGCACGGAACAAGGGGCAGGAATGCAGGATGGCGTAGTGTGGCGTAGTCCCTACCTATCATTGGCAGCGCATTCCCAAACCCTACCTAGGATTCAACAACCAAGGTGCGACGGCAAGGCGTGAGCGCGCGGCTGGTCGAACGCCGGAGTTACTGTGCCGAAGAGTCATCGCTGGCAGGCTGGCAGTTTGCTGCTGACGCGCATGCCTCACGCCTGGCTCGTGAACTGCGTCAGCAGGTCCCTCTTGTAACCAATGCAATCTCACGCCGGCTCCGGGCCTCCGGCAGGTGCCGGGCCACGCAATGATGTCGAACGAAGTTAGGGAGCTGGGACTGAATGATGGGGAGAGCCCGTAGAGGGCTGGGACTGATCGTTGATGTGGTTAGCGAACTGCAAGGAAGTTGAAACGGGACACAGACCACATGCCCGCGGGGACCGTACGTTGGTCATGATGGCGGTTGTGCTGGAAGGATGGAGGTGAGAACGTGACGACGTCCTGCACCAACGCGTGAGGAGGAAGGGTTTTGAGCGAGTTCGGAGTGTTTGCAGTTACTAATACGGGGGTACTATGGATGCTGGTGGGGACTGAGCGGGCACAACGGCCCAGGTGGTGGATGTCACCACAGAGTATTGCGGGATGCCTCGGTCATTCCAGTCACTGCCAACCTAAGCGCAGGCGAAACAACTACGGTAAACATCGCTGACCCGCCCTGACGTGTAAAGACATCCAACTCGAGCTGTGGGAGCCACGAGGCCGCAGCCTACCTACCTCGCAACTCGCGAGCGACTGCTAGTAAGCTGGAGTCAGACTTGGGGTTATGGATACTTGCAGCGCATATGGCTTGTCAGTAAGGCGCGGGGGGTGCTGGGGGGTGGGTGGGGGTGGAACAGGGGCCTGGCCGCTCCGAGACCTGCTGAACGAGACGAAATTCGAGACATGTTGCATTATTCCAGCGCAAAAGCAATATATGATGGATTGACCCAAGACGAGCAAATGCCGATAAGCCGATGAAGAGTCGTCGGGCAGTGCCATGACAGCTCAGAACTGATTTCACCACCGCCCACGTTGTGCCCTCTCCACACGGGCCCGAGGCATTGCAGCCGTTTCATACTATCGATACACATCGCTTAGGTAGCGTGCACACAAATAAACCTAACTGCTTTCAAGATGGCCGCGATGTTGCGCTCGCGCGCCTACGTGGCGCACCATGGATATCAGCGGCAGCTGCGCGTCTGTACACCCACCAGGCATGTGGCGCACGCCGGCTTCGCGGAGGGCGCCGCGGAAGCGGTGAGGGCGCCGGTGCATTTGGCGCGTTGTAGAGCGGCTGAGACCTAGGCTGAGACCTGGCCTGAGACCGGCAACGGCTACCTTATTATTTGCTTGACAGGGGTTGGGCCATCAGTCGAGAGGCCCCGACGCTTTTCTGCATGGCAAAATTCAGATGCTGTTTGCCGCGGCGGTCACTAATAACACGGTTGATGGTGACGCCTGCTGCAGACTGGCGCGCCAAACACGCAGCCGGAGGTAAGCCTGCTTCCAGTCGCGGCGTGTGCACAGCCGGTATAAAGGGCGGGGTTGATGAAAGGCCACAGGCGTGCAGCGCTGCCCAGCGGGAGGGGCCTAGATTACAAGAGGGACCTGCTGACGCAGTTCACGAGCCAGTGACGTGGAGAACGAACACCCTGCTCTGGACCCCAGGGGCGTGCCGCCTGCAACTCCCGCCACACCGAACATGTTACTAGGTGCCATCACTCCTCTTCCATTCCTAGTGGCCGGTATCGCCTGTGATGCAAGTTTATTTCCTACAGGGCTTTATTTCATCTTCCAGTGGCAGGCTGCCGCCGCTGGCGAGAAGGGCCCGGACCGCGTTCATTCTTGCCCACGGCATCCAGGGGCCCATGCATGGGCCAAAGATGCCTGCACGCACCCCGCCCCAGCAACGCCCGTTCTTTCTCGCATGAGGGCGGCCTGTACTGATTGGGGTATTGGCTGTTTCTCGCCGCACCCCAAAGATGTAAGCTCTGGTTTGCTCACTGCCCCTTTGCAGGCCGCCGAGGAGGTAGCCCAGCTGCGGACCAAGCTGGCGGCAGCCGAGGTACGTCCATGTCAGGCCGTGTCCACACATCACACACACACACGCATAAGGCAGCCGACAAGTTGCAACTCGGCAGTTGGGTGACCTCTTGGGCGTTGGGCTGCATTACTTTAGAACTGGGGCAGCGATATGTACGTAGTGCGTGGCACCGCAAGCAGCTAAGCGCACCAGGCGCTGTGAGCGAGCGGCCGCCAGGCAGAGCGAGGCAGGCAAGCACCTTAGCACCTCCCACCGCCGTGCAGTGCGTGGCGGCTCACGGGCTCCCACTCATCATCACCGGTGAATGGGAGACCCAGCAAAGGCCACGAGTGCGCCTGCGTGGGGCTTCCTTCTTTCGCGTGGGCGCGCGGCGGCTTTGTGGCAGCTAGTTCCTGGTGTGCATCGTTGCTGCTTGCCCGACTGCAGGCCAAGTTGGCTCAGGCGACAGCGCAGGCCAAGCTGGCTCAGGCGACCTCGCTAAAGACCAAGGTGCGTGGGCTTTGTAGGGGCCGCTGGCAGCGGCACAGCATTAGGGGTGTGGAGTGGGGCGGGCAGCTAGCATGCGCTGACATGCATGCATATCTGAGCGAGGGCGTATGTACGTAGCGAGGTGGGGTCGATCGGTTAGCTTAGGAGCACTGGTGAGCAGGGCGCTGAGGCTCAAGGCTGCGTGCGTCAGCATGTCCGGCCTCAGCACTCCATATCGTGCACTGACGCATTGGCTGTGGTTCCTCGTGCTCATCGATAGATGTCGCACCTAGAGGGTTACACGCTCGCTACTGATCTTTGCACCCCCTACCTTGTCCAGCCTTGCCCTGTTCCGTCGCCCGCTCTCCTCCTGGTCATGATCCCGTGTCACCTGCCACACACGCGCCCATGTTCACGCATCAAACCCCCCTCCTGTTTATTATTGCGACTAATGGGCGCGTGTGCCTTGATGCACGCAGCTACTCGATCAATTCATCCATGGGGCCTTCTGGCTTCTGGTGGTTGTGATTTTATGCGCGGTCATGGGCGTGAATGTTTTCAAGCTCTCCGTGGTGCGGACCCCCATCACAGCTGTGTTCGTGCTGGCTCCCATCCTCAAGTTCACCAAAGCCATCGACCGCATCATCATTCTGGTGGTGCGTGCGCTGCGAGCCAAACCGCGAGATGAGTAAGAGATTCAGTAGGACGCACGTGTTGGCCGTACCGCCGGCGCACGCTGGCAAGGCCAAGCTATACTATCTGGGTCTGCAACGTGGGCGCCCGGACGCAGACGGTGTGCGGGTGGTGACGGTAGGTGTGTGGGTGTCAGAGGTTGGCGGGTGCTGGCGGGGTGGTGCAGGTTAGGGAGCGAGGCAGCGAGCTTAGGGACTGATTGATGATGCAGGAGGCAGGAATGCAGGATGGCGTTGTCCCAATCATTTGCCGCGTATTGCAGCGTTGCGACCATTTGCAGCGTATTGCAGCGTACTTATTACTTGCAGACTGCACTAGTCTGTTGACAACCAAGGTGCGACGGCAAGACGTGAGCGCGCGGCTGGTCGAACGCCGGAGTTACTGTGCGTGCCGAAGAGTCGTCGCTGGCAGGCTGGCAGTTTGCTGACGCACATGCCCCACGCCGGCTCCGGCAGGTGCCGGGCCACGCGATAGCATCAGAGTTAGGGAGTTGGATGGGACTGAATGATGGTGAGGGAGCTGGGACTGGTCGTTGATGTGGTTATTAGCAGTGGCGGCGGGCTGCAAGGACAACATTGAGGCGGGACACTGTTGTGTGTGGTTACAAGGTGGTGAGCACGACGTGCATTCCTGGGACACACTTGGGGACACAGACCACACGCCCGCGGGTACCATACCGTATGTCGATTATGATGGCGGTTGTGCTGGAAGGATGCAGGTGAGGATGTGAGCTAAGACGTGAATTCCCGCACGAACGCGTGAGGGGGAGGGGTTTCGAGTTTGGGGTGCTTGCAGTTACTGATACGGCGGTATTTTAAATTCGACATCACAAGAAAGGACAGTCCGACCAACCAAGGGTGCCTGGCACCCATGTCAGGAGGGAACCATCTCCGGCCCGAAGGGAAACCGCCGTATTATGGATGCTGAGCGGGCACGACGGCGCAGGGTAGCAGGTGTCGCAAAAGATTTACGGATGTCTCGGACTCTCGATTATTCCACGACATGCTTGGGTGCGAGGCGATCGTGAACGGAACGGCAGGGGAACGGGGGGATCAGCATGAAACATGGAACTAAGCAGAAGGACACCCAGGGGGGGGGTAAGGATGCCGCAGACATACCCCACCCTTCAAATCGAAAGAGCTTGACGAGAGCGTTCAGAATCCGCTTTCAGAATTTTGATCAGGGTAGTAATTGCGGAGGTATGGGCCCCCAAAGTTCAGGGTCGGTCGTCGGTCCCCAGGGTCCCCAAGGTTTCGTCACGGTGTGCCGGAAACTTTCGTCTGGGCCTCATAAGACAGCAGGGCAAGCCCAGACCGTTGCCCAAAGCATGTAATGGATGCTTGAACAGCTGGGAAACATCAGGAGCCTATCAGAAGACGAAGGGCTACCGCCCGTCAACACATGTCGGGTTGGGATGTTGGGGTGCGACATGTCTCGCCTGACCAGAACGTGCCACAAGTCGCGGACCGGTGCTTGCGCGCCGGAGGAAAACGCATGTATATGTCCCATGCGTAGGTAAGTCTCGTGGGCGTGCTTTACACGGGTGCAACTGAACGGCCGCAAGATGTTCTCAACATGTTGACAACATGGCTGTGGTCAAGACGCGCCCGACGAACTTTCCGTGTTTACATGTTAATAGAGCTCGCTGAAAGCAGTCGTTTGGCACCATCCTGGAAGAAAACAGAGGGGATTTAGGGGGTGTACGGCACGGTACGGCACGGTCGGTCGTCGGTCAGGGGGGGTCGGGAGGTTTTGCGGGGTGGGGTCTGGAACTATTGTTCGTACCCCCCCCTGGGACACCGATGCACCGTTGGATGAATTCGGGATTGGGTGAGACTCCACGGAAATCATGGCAGGGCATCAGCCGCGCTTGGGCGGGCTGTAACTGTAAGGCTGTTCCACTGGCCGCATGCCTTGTCACCGCCGTGCGCCTACCTCACCTACGCTTGGGGGCCATTACAAAGCCAGCTTGAGCAGTACACTCGCCAGATCCTGACGTGTACAGCCTCGCGCCCGCTATAGCACATCGGCACCCACCCCGCTAGATGGATCACCGCCAACCTTCACCAACTTCCCCAGCCGTCAACCTCATCCTGCACGGCTGCATCCCTTGGCAGCGGCGGGATCAGGGGTTACCGGCCTACGCAGGGGAGAGGGAATGGTATGAAACGCGGGAATTGAACAGCGGGACACGGATGGCGCGGGTCCAGGGACAAGGTAAAGGCGAGGAGGGAGGCTCGGGATTGGGCGCGTGTCGCCTGCATGGGCGCCGAGACCATGCCCCGCCACCAGATACCGTAAAAGCTTCGCGCTGTGCTCATATTGCGCATTCAACAGACGCAAAGACATCTCGCAAATAGCTTTTACGCCCACTGCTTAGCTACGAGCACCTGAGCTTATCGACGGCAAAGAAGAGCATTTCTAGGGCTGTTCGCGACCCCTCTCTATTTCCACCGCATGCGCATAAAAGCTGCGGCAAGCACCACCACTGTCATGAACTAGCAGCATCTAGCGCGAATCCCTCCCGGGCACCGCGAGGAAACTCCATCAAGCGAAAGAATTGCGCTAGCAGCAGAATCAAGTTCTGCGCGCGAAGAGTGCTTGGTGCGGTCAAGAGCTACTATGGCCACATCACGGTCAATCGCAAGTGCACCGGGGCTTGACTTCGGGCCGAGCCGACCGATGCAGGTGAGGACCATTCTTGTTCGGGCACGGCCATTTTAAGCCCTGAGCAGCTGCAATGTGTATGAGATGCCACATGCAAAGCATTAGGCTTCTGATTCCGGCTAGATAGCGTTGCAAGTTTCGGGCCAGTAGTGCGCTCAGCTTCCTGAGTCCTCCTGATTGCGCTGCTGCGGCCACACTGGCTGCAGATTATTACTGCCATGTATTGTCTCGAAAAATGCGGCCGGTCAACAGCTTTGACCGAAAGCGCGTGCCTTTCCGGTGCGCCTGACTTTTTCGCCAAGGCCCGAGTCCCCGACCTCCAGCCCGCACCTCCAGCCCGCACCTCCTCGACACCCTCCGAACTTGTCCTCGTCCCGTGCACTCACGGCTTGTCCGCCCCCATCTATCCTTTTCCCCCCGATCTCGTTTGCACAGGACGCCTGGCGCCACACGCCCCGCAGCCAAGGCCACGGCTCTGATGAGAGCGAGCCCTCCGCCGCCGCCCACCAACAGGAGCAGCAGGAGCCCGCCCCCAGCGCCTGCTGCTTTCCCCACAAGTCCTGCATGCGCTGGTGCTATGCCAGCCTATCTGCTGGCTGCAGGAGCGCCCCCTGCCAGCTTTGCCATGCCTACGACAACCACTGGCGCCCGCAGAAGCCGCCCGGCCTGCCCAAGGTGCCCAAGCTCGCGGCTCCGACCAAGCCCGCCGCTCCGACCAAGCCCGCCGCGGCTGCAAGCCCCATCTCCATCTCCATCTCCACCGTCGACCGCAGCCCGACCACGCCGCGATGGGGCGATGATGATGAGGATGAGGCTGACGGACTCGACCTGAGCGACCTCTTTGAGCAGACGCCCTGGATGAAGCAGGGACTGGCGGAGCTCGCGGCGGCCGAGCAGCAGCAGGCGGAAGCCGCACCGGCCGCGCCCGCGGCAGCGTCAGAGTCTGACGGCAGCAGCAGCAGCAGCAGCATTGTTCCTTGCGCGAGCATTAGCAGTAGCGGTGGCGCGAGCGGTAGCTGGGCGGATGAGGTCGAGGCGCACGAGGAGGCGGAGGCGGAGGAGGAGCTCGACCTCGGGTCGCTCGCAGATTGGTTGAAGGAGGGCCTGGCGGAGCAGGCGGCGGTGGCAGCTGGCAGCGGCACCGGCGGCACCCCCAGCGGCCGCCGCTGGGCGGATGACGTTGAGGAGGAGGACGGTGATTTCGGCGCCTACCTCGCCTCGCTGTCGCCCTGGATGGCGGCGGAGCTGGCGGCGATGGGGAAAGCAGAGGCCGAGGGGGAGTGCGTGCCGGCGGCGGCCGAAGTGGAGAAGGAGAAGGCCGTTGTCACTGAGCGGGAGGACGCGCCTGACTCGCCGCTCAGCTCGTGCTGCTGCGCCGTGCCGGACAGCGCCCGCACCAGCCGCAGCGCCAGCAGCTGCAGTCTGGTCTGGGTGGCGGCGGCGGCAGGCATTGAGACGCCGCAGCAGGTGGAGTCGGTGGAGGCGGCAGTGGAGGAGCAGAGCGCTGACAAGGAGGCCTGCACCGCCGCCGGCAGCAGCATGGGCAGCTGTGTCGTTCCGCCGATCGCGGCGGTGCAGCAGGGTGATGAGTGGCATTTAGCTGTGATGCCCTCGCGCCTGCGCCTGGCGATCGAGCTGGCGGCGGCGGCGTGGGCCGAGCAGGCGCGGGAGCTGGAGGAGTTTGCCGCGTTGGAGCGCGCGTGCGGCTGCTACTGCTCACAGCAGCAACTGTCCGTGGACGCGTAAGAGCCGAAGGCCGTGCCGGGCAGTGCAGATGTCCTGTGGCCTGCGGGTATGGCAACACGACAACAACAATGCAGCGTGTGCCGCCGCGGCCCCTGCGCGCGCGGGGTTAAGTGCAACAGGAACACCTGCCTGATAGCACACAGCGATACCAACGCCGATACATTTTTGGACATAGCTAATGGCTAACTACTGGTAATGAGAAAACCGCTCAACTGAAGCGCAGGAAATCACTGCGCCCGACATGTGTGCTGTAGGGCTGTTAATGTGCTGTTGCCGCTTTATCTTATCATGTTATGCCAAGTGCTGTTATGCTGATATGCTCTGATGCCAAGTTCTCAATGCTTATCGAGAGAGATGCTGTCCAGAGCAAAGTGACTGCGTGCATGCTGGGAACATGCAGAAGTACCGTAGCGGAGTGCTATGTGAGTGTTCACAGATGATGGTTAATAGCAGACCTTTTGGCTTCTCATTCGTAGTACGGTATTGAGACCCGTATTGCCAACCAACCTGTACAAAGGATCCGGGTTCAAAACGTTTATACTAGAAAGGGCTGCAAAGGTCAACGGTTTGGAATGGCGACGTGCGTGGTGCAGGTTTGAGATGCGTAAATCGATGAATACGATATGCCGGCTTGCCCACATGGGCACGCCCACAGGGCAGGGGTGCACAATCACCCGAGAGGCAATTGATTCGGGGCGCAACTGGGCGTGTGATTGCTTGATGAATCTTGGAGAGTGGTTTGCCGGGTGAGTCAAGAGTTTGCCCGAATGGTTTTAGTGCTTGCGTGCGGCAGCTAAGGATCCATCCATGATTGATTGATAGTGCGACCTTGTGCCATTGATTCTTATCAGACAACGTGCTGATAGCTAGACCTCGCAGCCCCGTTAAAGATAGTCAACATGGGCCTCAGCGTGTGCTGAGGCTGCAGTAGCAAGCCTTCAGCAAACCACGGCAGCGGCGCTGCGCCGGGCATGGACAGTGCGTGAAAGCTGTGTTCACGTTTTGTCGTTTTGAAGGCGGTAGCTCTTGATGACTGTCGTCATGTGTAACGTTGTGCACCAAGGTTTGTAGTGCATGGGTTGTGCTGTCAATGTATAACTATGAGGTTGTAATTGAAGCACGGTGTGCACCCGAGCTACCGTATGGGGTGCTGCCAACCCTCAAGATACCGTGCTGGGCAGGGGAGGGGGGTATGCAACTCGGCCTGGATCCAGCCCGGGCTGCATGGGACCCGGCCAAAAGGTGTTCGGATCCCCCAGCGCCTGCTCCTGAGACTTTATTATTGTAACCTGGACAAATGTGTAGTCATATGAACCGACAGGTGTCGCTAGGAATGGGGCGCAGGCCCCCCTGTAACATTTCGAGTGTTGGGAGCCGTTTTGGACCACCGACCGATCTATATAGCATGGACTAGTGGAACGGGCTCGAAAGCTAGTCGCCAGGCGATTCGCCGCGCACTGGAGCTGCTGTGGGCCCTCAAAGCAACGGCAAGTCGGGGGTAATCGGCCCTTTGCGGGCTCGCTGGGCATTCTAAGGAGCTGCCAGCAGCTATCAGAGTACCGCAAGGACAATAAGAAGCCATGGCTTGGGCTTGCGTGGCCTTAGAAGTCTCAAGGACGCGGCCGGTGTGGCATTAGTTCCCGCCCGGACATGCCCCTGGCGTCGCGAACGTCCATATGGCGTCGCCTCCAGCTCTCCTGCCGTGGTTAGGTGTCTTGGCCAAATAGACATCTGTATGAACACTGTGCGCCTGGCCCGATATAGTTTAGACGTGCGCAGACGGTCTGCACTAAGGTCGCGAAATTCCAGGGGTTTCGCGTTGCGGACTTGCGTAGTTTCGCTAAATCACTGGGACGCCGTTCAGTCCTACAATCATATGAGGTCCCTGATATACAGAGCTCATTGCCGGGGCCTTAGCGTGGACCGGTGGCTCCAACCAGAATGCTGGCACATTCTTGCATCGCCAGGACCGCTCAAGCGAAATTCCCTGGTGGTTTCGTGTCTTGGCCAACTAGAGGTGCAGGGGATCCTAACGCGCTTGTCACATCGACAAACGGTTGAGATTTGGGGACATGCACTAAGGTCGCGTTTTCCGTGCCATTTCGCCGCCCTATGGCGCCCGCCCGCGTGCCCCGGTATCCGCACATCAGTGTGTGGGTTGAGCGCCAAACACTGCCTGTGACCGTAGTTCGGTGGTATGCATAAATGGGAGGCGTCAGGCGCCAAGGGGTGGTGTGTAATGGCACCTGTGTGCCCTTTCCCATATCGCCTTTCACCCTCCCTGTCCTGCTGCCTGCCTCTCTTCCCTGCCGCAGATTCTCCTAGTATACCTGAGCATCAGTAACATTCAGTTTAGCCATGGGCCGGGATGAGCAGAAGCAGTACTTGCACTGCTACACGTGCGGTAACAAGGTGCTCTCGTACAGCTTCATTCGCGTCTGGAAGCACTACCTCAGCGCCACCATGGGGCCCAGCAACCCAGTGCTTCCCATTACTCCCCAGCCGCCGCCGGCGAAGGTTGGCTTGCGCGTTCGTTTCGAGTGCGCCCAGCACAACTGCACTGTGCAAGCAGAGCTACAGCAGGGCGATGAGGAGGAGCAGGCGCGGGACCAGTATCGGGGCCACTATGCAGCACACTTCTTGTCGCGGGGTTGGTGAACACCAGCATCGCGGCTGGCGCAGCGGCACAGCCGCGTGTATATGGCACGGAGGTTCAGCTGCATCAGCAGGCACCGGGGTCAGGAAGCGCTGTAGTGCCTGTGGCTGCTGCTGCAGCCGCTGCTCCGCAGCAGCATGTGCTGCGGCGCAGCCTCCGCAGGAATGCTTCCAGCGTCAGCGGTATCGACCTCGACACTTTCGACCCGCCACCACCGGATAACCATTTGGAGACTCCTGCTGCGCCGTCACCGCCAGCGCCGGAGCAGCTAACAGCTGCACCCGCCACACAGGACGCCGTTGCTGCAGATGTGACGGCGGTGCCAGAACCGGAGGCAGCTCAGCTGCGCCCAGCCCTGCGGGCCGTGTCAGACCAGTGGACTGGCAATACGCCATCTGCATGCGAACTGGTGCTGTATGCTATCCTCTGCCTTCGTTTCGCAGACAGCGGGTTCACGATCAGGCGGTGGGTGCAGCGGCTGCTGGCGGAGCTGTGGTGGCGGTCGGCATCAGTGCGGGGGCGGCCGGCTTTGCCACGGCGGCCGCGGTGGAGCCCGCAGCTCCCAAGCGCGGGCGCGCCAAGCGCGGGCTCCCCGCAGAGGCACCACCCGCCCAGCGCGACGGAGCGCGCAAACGGCTGCCATCTGTGCGCCTGAACGACTGAGTGCATTGGTTACTGATGTCGTAACCACCACAGGATTTAGCAAGATAGAGCTGTGATGGGCATACCCAATTCTTTGCAGGCTTTTCGCGTGTACTACATGAATGAACACAGCAGCCTGAACGCCGCGCCCGGCACGCATACAGCATGCGCGTGGGACTCGTTGGTGAGGACTGATCCAAATATCTCGATTTTGTATGTACGTCATGTAGCACATCACTTGCAAGTGCATGTGCACACACTGGCATATGTGGCTTTGCTTCGAGCGCCGATGCGTACAATAAGCAACCTTGACATTCTCTCATTTCTTAGTACCAGGGAAGCCTTCCCTGCCTAGTACCGTACAGTGCAGTATGGAGTCGGAAGTGAACAACGCAATGAGCATGGAAGGGAAGAACGCCGTGGACGTACAATGCAGTATGGAGTCGGAAGTGGAAAAGGAGTGAAGGGCAGTATGGCTGAGAGTGCAGCGTCAGCACAGCATGTAGCATAGTAGCGATGACACTCTTTATGGCTTGTACACGTACACAGAGGCAGGTGAAATCAAAGGCGGCAGTGAAGGTGGCCGTGTTTTGTTTATCCGCACGGAAGCGTAGAGATGGGCAGAGGCAGCATCGTGGGATGCACACATAAGGCATCATATGTGCGATGTAGACGACCATACGTGGCCACACACGAGTTGCAGGTACGGGCAGGGTAGGCATCAGGGGAGGCCTTCCCCTGGTAGGTATTACACGCATGGTGTGGGTGTTCACACATACACAAGGGGACCGGAGCATGAGCACAGGAGTCACGAGTCCCCCGGTCAGGAGGTGCATACCAGCGCAGCCGTGCTGGCACGTTCAAAGCCCAGTGGAGGCATGTAACGAACGCTTAGCAGCAATCGTGGGTTTTACGCCTGTGGGCTTCACGCTTTGCATCCAGGGGTAAGGTGCCTCGTCCGCCTGAAAGCGCGGGACGCACGCGCGCGCTGACACCAACAGACACGGACCAAACCCCTAAATATGGCATCGGGGCGTATGTGTAGAGCTGTGGGCAGGGGCCGCTGGCTTCTCTGGGCCTCGGAAAGGGCACCAAACGGCCATTTCCGCGAAGGGTCTGAAGGGCACCGGGCATCGCTCCTGAGAGGCCGCGCCCTTCGCTTTCTGGCGTTCACTTTAATTCAACAGGGATCAGCAGGCCTTCTGAGTTGATCACAGGTGTCCGGAATTTCGTTCCCCGTGTTTCAAGTGCGCGCACATTGGCCATGGCCGACTCACTCGACGCACTCGTTTCTGGGCACCTGTCGGTTCATATGACTACACATTTGTCCAGGTTACAATAATAAAGTCTCAGGAGCAGGCGCTGGGGGGTCCGAACACCTTTTGGCCGGGTCCCATGCAGCCCGGGCTGGATCCAGGCCGAGTTGCATACCCCCCTCCCCTGGTGCTGGGTGGCTTGGGTACCGCATGGTGCCTATACGGTGAACCTGTAATGTTGCTGATGAGCCGGGGCTCCCTAGACCTGCGTCATTATTCTCATCAACCTTCCAGAGGATGGCACACGGTCCGCTGGTCTCGCCTCTTCAGCATGGATGCATCCTGAGTCCTCATGTCAGCCACAAACCTGACTAGCTGGCCATTCAACCCATGCGCCCACGTCGTGCATTCCCCATCCCCATGGAAATGATGGAGCCATCCCGCGCGACCACAACGTGAATGGCAGTTGTCTCGTGACCCCTACCGCCGCAAAGCGTGCAAAAGCAAGAGTTGATGGCTGGCACCCGCACCCAACAATAAGGGCACGCACGGCCACGCGCACGGCGCGCGCGCGCACGCATGCACACGCACGCACTCATTTGGCAGAAGGATTAGTTGCAGCTGAGGAGCAAGGGGGGCAAGGGCGGCGGAGCGGATAGGCGCTGCGAAGTAGGGCCCAGGAGTGACGGTGCGACGGGTCCAGACGCGAACTCGAGGCCCAACCTTGGTTGCCCAAGGAATGGATGCCATAGTCGCACGTCGTGTCCAGCCGAAAGGCATAGCAGGCACATTAGAGCTTTTCCCCTAAGCAAGGCAATTGACAAGGGACTGCGAGGATCCGGCTGTGCAGGGGACGCGACCGGATTGGGCACTTTTGCTTTTGAGTCCCTATAGAAGAGGCGCTCGAGCCCGGTCTACATAACAATACATTTTCACTACCAACTGCTTATTCTACGTTCAAAGATCCTACACAAGAGACAACTTCGCGAAGTTTGCGACCGCAGGTCGGCGGCCCCCGCGGCTTGCCTTCCTGCCCTGCAATTGTTTGTATTGGGCTAGGGAGCCACAAGAAAGCTCTTACAGCTGTAGGGAAGCCTTATTCACCGCGCGGACCTTCGCGCAGTCAGCGTACACCGCCATAGAGGGCTGGACAACTCTTGCGGAAGGCTTAGGTTATGAGCAAGCTTGCACCGTGTCCATCTGGTCAGGAGCACCGTCTTGGCCGAAGTCGTTCTGTCGAGGTAAGCGCGGTTCTGGGCAGGGCCCGTTTACGAGGCGCGAAAATGCGTTGAGCAGCGGAACCTACAGGGCTTGTTAGTGATTCTGGAGGCACGCAAATCTTGCCGGAGCTTGGGGCCAGTTGCGAAGGCATCTTCGCCCAGCGCGCACCTACACCAAACCTCGCGCCAGCAACTGAACGTGACAGAAGGTCCTTCGAGCTATGCAATAGAGGATCTGGGGGCCCGGTCAAAATGGCTTACCTAAAAGCACGTGGCCTTCCGCCGACCTTGCGGGTGTAGGGATTCCTGCAGCGCTTCCGCGGTCTCGGCCCCCTGCGTGCTGTTACGCGATTGGTGCGAGCCATTGAGACCAGTCGGGTGTATGGGATAGTGTGTTTCTGACCTCTGCGCGACTAAGGCCTGCCTGTTCCGAACTCACGGTTGCCTCTGTCGTTGCCTTCCCCTGCAGGACGTCTGGCGCCACGACGACAATGGCAGCAGCTGCATCTGTCAAGAGCATACTGGCGAGGGTCAGCTGAGCTCCAGCGTTTGCCGGTCCAGCTACTGCGGCGCGTCATCAGCACGCTGCCATGAGGCGCACTGTGACTCCGACAGCGACGCTGAGAGCGTGGAGGATTGGGCGCAAGAGCGGCACTTGTCATACTACGAGTGGGTATCGCTGCCGCGGCCGTTGGTTCGGCCGCCAGGGCTGCCCCGTCCCCCACGTCGCATCGAGTCAGCGCCGTGCTTTCACAAGTGGGGCGCAGCCGCCGCAGTGGCGCTTCAGCAACCGCGGCAGCAGCCAGCGGCAGCAGGCGGAAACACCTGCAGCTGGGCGGATGACGACGATGATGATGAGGAGCTCGACCTCGGGTCGCTAGCAGACTGGATGAAGGAGGGACTGGCTGAGCAGGTGGCGTGCTGCACCGCGGCCAACACAGGCGCAGACCGCTGCTGCCAGCCCGCGTCGTCTGTCGAGCGCGCAGGGGCTGAGCTGGAGGCGGAGCCGCAGTTGGAGCCCAGCGCGGCTGCTGCGCCACCTGCAGCGGCGGTCTCTGAGGCCGCAGCCACGGAGGTGCTGTCTGGTAGCATGGCGCAGCTGCCGCCGCCAGCGCAGCTCCTGCTGCAAGCCGCGCCAGACCTCATGACCGGCTTCTCCTGCCCGGGCGTGGTGCGCCTGGTGCTGTCGCAGTCGCCGGCCGCGGGTCACGGTAAGGCGGAGGAGGGTGAGGAAGAGGGGGCCGAGGACGCCGGCGAGGACGCGTGCATCGAGCCCACGAGCCCTGGCAGCTCGGACTGTGGCTGCGGCCTTGACGGCGGCAGCAACCTTGGCCTGGGTAGTGACGGCAGCGGCAGCCGCTGCTGCAGCAGCCTGAGCCTGTCGTCGTGGGACACGGGCGCGCTGACGCGGCACGGCTCGCTCACGGAGGAGGAGGCGGTGCCGGACTGCGACACGTGTGGCCTGCTGTGCGCGGGCGGCTGCTACGCGAGCCACAGCTTCAGCGCCTGCGGGCCGGCCGGTGCTCTGGATGAGACGGGCCTGACGCGGTCCTGCTCGCCGGGCCCGAGTGGCCTTTGCGCCGCCGCCCACGCTGCCGACAACAGCTGCATTTGCTACTCAGCAGTGCTCGCCGCCACGACCAATGTGGTGGTGGATGTGGCGCAGCTTGAGGCTGCCTGCGGCCAGGCCAGTGCAATCGTCGCGGCCTCGTGCAGCTGCATCTACATGTATGGCTGTGACGCCTACGGTGCGGCGGCCGCCGTCGCCGTGCCGGCAGCTGACCGGCAGGCGTGCGCAGTGGGCAGTAGCACCGGCTGCGGTTCAAGCTCGTGCACCACCGGCACTCTGGTGTCACCGACGCCCGTGTTGTGCTGGGAGACCAGCGCGTGGGAGCAGCGCATTGCCGCGCAGCAGCAGCAGCAACTGCTTGCGGCAGCGGCCTGTCCGTCAGATGCGGTCGAGTGCCCGGTGTGGCTGGAGCCAGCCCTGGGTTTGATGCTGAGCCAGGTTGTAGCTGAGGCGTTGTGGGGCGAGGACGCATAAGTGACCAGAGGCGGGCCTTTGGCGGCCGTGGGAGGGGCTGCAAGGAGGAGAGAACCATCTATCTACAGAGCGCATGAGCGATAGCGTGCGCCTTTTTAAACCCGATAAGCAAAACGCAGCGTGTTGCAGGGGGTAGCGCGGTGTGTGCGGTGTGGTGTTGGGCGCACGTGCGCAAACGGAAGTGGGCATGGATGAGCTGGGGCGGTCGCGTGTCATAAGGAATGCATGTTGTTTGCAGCATACTGTACAGCGTCTGTGTTTGTGCTCTTGCTTGATGTTCCTAATCTACCTAAATTTGTTGGGAGCAGGACAAGTGGCGCGCAAATAAGAGCAGGTCTGACATTCATTGCGGCGGCTTGAGACAACAGTTGTGCGTTTGTTCTTTGTCTTGTTGACACTGTATGCTTAGGCAGGCGACACATAGGTAGAGCTTTCTTTCAAAAGATGGCAAGTGCAAGTAGCAATGTCAGCTGTAGTGCAGGTGTTCGTGTGGTGCCGCTTGACTTGTCGTGTCATGCGTCGTTTCTGCACTACCGCAGTGCACATGGTATACAATCAGCCGCTGGTAGTAAAGTTGACGTGGGGGTTGACTTGAGGAATACTGAATCAGCAGTGAATTGTGTGCGATCCAAACTATGGCATCTGCCGCTGAGGCGTGGCGTGATCACCAGGGCCGCTTACCGGTACGCGCAAATGCGCAATTGGGGTCTTGCGACAAGACTTAATGCAAGGTGGCCGGCGTTGGCGTGTTTGGTATGCACCGAAGTTTAGAAGATGGCTTGCATAAGGTATCTGGCCTGGAGCGGCACTGGGTGCTGATATCAAGAGCCAAACAGGGTGACATCCCTGTAAAACGTACTGTAACGTGGACACTGCAAGCCCCGCTGCACAAACTGAAATGTAGTTGCTGTTCATCGCGGTCAGGGGTGTGTGGGTATGTACACAAGAAAGGTGGCCCATGTGCCTCACTCAGCGTACGTTTCTGCTGCAGCAAGAAGGCAAAGTACCGCACAGGGGCCGTATCGTGGGGGCACGCGGACTCTGGCACAGCCTCCTTTCACCTTCGGCCTGCCCGCCACAATTGTCGTACACATTCGGGCCCCTCTTCTGCTTTGCTTCGCCTTGTTCTTGCCCCTGTTTGTCACACTGTCGCCCGGCCATTGTTTTGCTGCACGCCGTTGCATTACGCTAGTGCTCGTCTACACAGCTCACCCGTGGACGCCGGTCGACTGCCTGCAGGTGCGCATCGGCTATGCTATCCGCGCGGTGTGGCGTCGCATTGAGTCTGTGTGGTGCTATCGCCTTGGCCGGGCGCCCGGAGCGTGAGGAATGCGCGTCAGCAAAACATCGACACAACCTGCCAGCTACCGTCGGTACAGTAACAGCGCGCGAACGACGCACCAATGCCTTGTCCCTTCTTGCTACGCATTTATGTGGGCACGGGTGGGAGCCACACACATCGGGACTACGCTTTCCTGCCCCTTGCCATGTTCCATCACGAGCCTCCTTTCACCTCAGCTCTACGCCACTGTCTAATGGCCACTACCTGCACACGCCTCCTCTCACGCTCGGCATAAACTTAGCCCCTGCGCCCAGCTATCAGTGCCGACCGATCGTGGCCTGCATCGACGTTTGTTGTAGTCGATGTCAGGGGGGGGGGGGGCTCTCCTGATCGATATGCAAATTAGCGGGGGTGCCGCCGCCGCCCGTCCCG